>NC_059384.1:18144091-18444091 GCF_019703515.2 Myxocyprinus asiaticus
AGCTTTTCACATGCTTCTTGGCTCCATAGTTTATCTGTTTGTGTCCAGCTTTGCTTTGACTCGGCCTTTCCACTACACACAAAGACTGTAAGGTTTCCCATCAGGCATTGCAGGCCTCTGGCTCAGCCACATGGTTATTGCAAACCCGCTCCATTCATGCCAAAGGGCTGTTTCAAATTACACATTTAGTACACTTAGAACACTACTTGTATGTCATTCTAAAACTACAGGAGCTCATTCAAACAAAAGTAACTGTTATTAGTGGTGCTTGCTAAGGCACTGTTGCTAATGCTAATACCAAAGGCTAGTGATTTCAACAAACCCTTAACCCTCATGCTGCGTTCCATTCAAGTCAGATGTAGGATATTCCTACTTGATATCTCCGACTATAAAGGCATTCCATTGCCAGACGCTCGGAAGATGACGTGTAAGGAAACAAAACTGTAATGCTCCCGTTAGCTTAGCAGGGTTTCGACTGTCATCAAAGATGTTCTATAGGTGTATGATTATTAAAAGAGAGGATAACTTACGGTGTTTTGAACAACTTTCTCTGCAAACATTTGTTAAACAAGCTTTAGTATCATGTAGTGTAGGAACACGTGTGACGTCATGCACCTGCAACTCTGTGAGTTGAAAATTTCCGCACAAGTTTCCAAGTTGGAATTCCGACCTCAAGTGGAGTTCCATTTGCACTTTTCCTAGTAGAAAGTTGGAAAATCCGACATTCCTAGTTGAATGGAATGCAGTATTAGTACTAAACTTGGTGTGTTACTAGAGCACCCTAGCAACTACATTGCAATGACCTTAAATCCACTCAGTGAGAACACCTTAGCTAGGGTGACCATATGTCCTCTTTTTCCCGGACATGTCCTCTTTTTCGGACCTTAAAGCATCCGGCCGGGATTTCCAAATTTGCGAAAATGTCCGGGATTCGGCTTTAGTTGCATTATGATGTGCATCTGGTCTAATACTTCATTGTGTGTGCGTGTATAGTTGCATTGCTTTAACCCCTCTTTGTAAGTCCCGCCTTCTCGCACACCAATTGGTCAATTATAAGAGGCTTGCAGCAACTATTGGCAAAATGTCAATCTCTCCGCGAACGGAGATAGATAGATAGATAGATAGATAGATAGATAGATAGATGGATACTAAAATAATAGTAATAGTAAATGAAGGTACACTCATTGCATCAAATATTTTATTTTAGTACATGGACATTCAAAAGAATGTTGGAAAAGTTTATTTATTTATATATATTTATGTTATGCTAATAAAGTGTCTTTTTCACTGTATTAAAGTTTGCGTTCATAGTAACACTGTTTTAAACCCTATTACCCCACCCCCCACCCAAAAAAATTGTCCTCTTTTTGGAAAACCAGAATATGGTCACCCTAATTTAGCAACTGCATTGCAGAGTTTTGCGTGGACAAGCGCGACTTACATTTTAAGAAAATGTAAAAAATCTTGCATTTCTTGTTATGCTATAATTTTCCTTCACATAATGGGTAGAGAACTAAGAAAGCTTTCTTAATCATATAAGAGGAAAAACAATACCAGTGTCAGAAATTAACGAGAGCTCGCCAGGCAAAAATGCCACGAAGTAACAAAAATGCCCCCAAAATGAAGAAACTTTTTTTATTTATTTATTTATTTTTATTCACCATTCACATATACTTTGGACAAATTGCCAAAAATTGGTCTCATTTTTCAGATAATCACCCAAATTAAAAATGAAAAAGACAATTATTCATAAATAATATTGTATGTGTTTATAATCTTATGATAAACAGATTTTTTTTTTTTTTGCTGTCCTAAATGTAAACATGTAATTCTGGTTCTGTTCACTCAACCTCACTTTGAAAATTCTAATTTTATTCCACTAGGTGGCAGAAAGCACTAGAAAAAAGTAGTTTTTTTCTCTATCACATTCCATCATAATGTACAGATCTGAAATGTAGGTGGCGCTCTAATGCATTTTAGCCCTCACAGATGTGCTCGATCTTGGTGTCATTTGAAAGCTGAGATCCTCCCCTTTGCGATGATATAAAACATTTTATCATCAGTAGTCGAAAATATATTTTTCTGATTATTTGTTTTGAATGCTTTTCCTTCTGGATGGTATATTTTGTTCTGGACATCTAAGATATAACATTGGATTATTCAGCCAAGCAAGCTCACAGACATGTAAACAATGGCTCATTTTCAGAGAACCTCCTAAGGTAAAAGCAGATATAAAGTTTTAGCTATTTGGGGCTTACAGCAGCAGTTATTGGAGCATAAAAGAGACATTTGTATTTGACTTATCGTATTTCACTTTTTGATTCTTTGAAAATATTTTGAACTGTTGTATTAGGGCAACAAAATTAAAATTTCCTGAGAGTGAGAGCTTTCATGTGATATATGACTTGTCCATTAATGTGCTATGTGAAGGACTTTTATTTTTATATAAATATTTCTACCCCATTACATCTGGGGGGGGGGTGCTAATTTTCAATGCGAATGTTTTGAGGCCTTATGTTGTTATTTTAAGTAACATACAGTACTGTGCAAAAGTTTTAGGCACTTGGGGAAAATGTTGCATAGTGAGGATGTCTTCAAAATAATGCCATAAATTGTTTTCATTTATCAAGTAACGTCATACAAAGTCGAGCAAACATAAAAAAAAAGCTAAATCAATATTTGGTATGACCAACTTTTGCCTTCAAAACAGCACCAATTCTCCTAGGTACACCTAGACAGTTTTTCTTGGTTGTTGGCAGATAGGATGTTCCAGGCTTCTTGAAGAATTTGCCACAGTTCTTCTATCTATTTCGGCTGTCTCAATTGCTTCTGTCTCTACTTGTAATCCCAGACTGACTCAATATTTAGTAGGGGGCTCTGTGGGGACCATGCCATCTGTTGCAGGGCTCCCTGTTCTTCTATTCTATTCTATTTGCAAAAGAAATGTTTGGGAGTCTAAAATGTATATTTCCTACTGACACACTAAAGCTGAAAATATAAATAAGCATCTTAAGACAAATGTTTTTGTGAAGCATCTTATGTGCCTAAGACGTTTGCACAGTACTGTAAATGCGAAGGGATGGTTATCTCTGAAAAGTTCAGATTCTAAGCTTTCAAATGATACCTCATATGCCTGACTTATATATATGGAGACTTTTTCCATAGAGTTTGTTCATTTCTGACACTGAACAAAACTATACAGAATGCATGAATTTTTACTTGTTTGAGTTTTACAGAGTTTAATGACACTTGATGTAGTGAAGAAGTGAGAGGGTATGTTCAGTCAAATTTTTGCTTGGTAAGGGCACTTTCTTTCTGATTGTGGGTTTCCAAATGAAGCTTCCCCAGTTTGTGAACACATGTGGCATGCTTTAAACATTTAATCTAAAGACTTGGCTTGATCATAAACAGCACTTGTCCCCTTAATTTCACAGTCTGTAGCTTCCAGTGGTTTTCTGCCATGGCTTTCTTGAGATATTTATAAATAGTCATTAAAACTCATTTTTAAACCACTTCACAGATTTCATATTAGCAAACTATAATTTTGGCAAGTCGTTTAGGACATCCACTTTGTGCATGACACAAGTAAATTTTCCAGCAATTGTTTACAGACAGATTGTTTCATTTTTAATTGACTATATCACAATTCCAGTGGGCCAGAAGTTTACATACACTAAGTTAACTGTGCCTTTAAGCAGCTTGGAAAATTCCAGAAAATGATGTCAAGCCTTTAGACTATTAGCCAATTAGCTTCTGATAGGAGCTGTACTTAATTGGAGGTGTACCTGTGGATGTATTTTAAGGCCTACCTTCAAACTCAGTGCCTCTTTGCTTGACATCATGGGAAAATCAAAAGATATCAGCAAAGACCTCAGAAAAACAATTGTGGACCTCCACAAGTCTGGTTCATCCTTGGGAGCAATTTCCAAATGCCTGAAGGTACTGCGTTCATTTGTACAAACAATAGTACGCAAGTATAAACACCATGGGACCAAACAGCCATCATACCGCTCAGGAAGGAGACACATTCTGTCTCCTAGAGATGAATGTAGTTTGGTGCAAAAAGTGCAAATAAATCCCAGAACATCAGCAAAGGACCTTGTGAAGATGCTGGAGGAAACAGGTAGACAAGTATCTATATCCACAGTAAAACACGTCTTATATCGACATAACCTGAAAGGCTGCTCAGCAAGGAAGAAGCCAATGCTCCAAAACTGCCATAAAAAAGCCAGACTACAGTTTGCAAGTGCACATGGGGACCAAGATCTTTTTGGAGAAATTTCCTCTGGTCTGATGAGACAAAAATTGAACTTTTTGGCCATAATGATCATCGTTATGTTTGGAGGATAAAGGGTGAGGCTTGCAAGCCGAAGAACACAATCCCAACCATGAATCATCGGGGTGGCAGCATCATGTTGTGTGGGTGCTTTGCTGCAGGAGGGACTGGTGCACTTCACAAAATAGATGGCATCATGAGGAAGGAAAATTATGTGGATATATTGAAGCAACATCTCAAGACATCAGCCAGGAAGTTAAAGCTCGGTCGCAAATGGGTCTTCCAAATGGACAATGACCCCAAGCATACCTACAAAGTTGTGGCAAAATGGCTGAAGGACAACAAAGTCAAGGTATTGGAGTGGCCATCACAAAGCCCTGACCTCAGTCCGATACAAAATTTGTGGGCAGAACTGAAAAAGCGTGTGCGAGCAAGGAGGCCTAAAAACCTGACTCCGTTACACCAGTTCTGTCTGAAGGAATGGGCCAAAATTCCAGCAACTTATTGTGAGAAGCTTGTGGACGGCTACCTAAAATGTTTGACCCACGTTAAACAATTTAAAGGTAATGCTATCAAATACTACCAAATTGTATGTAAAATTCTGACCCACTGGGAATGTGATGAAATAAAAGTTGAAATGAAGAATTCTCTCTACTATTATTCTGACATTTCACATTCTAAAAATACAGTAGTGATCCTAACTGACCTATGACAGGGAATGTTTTCTATGATTAAATGTCACGAATTGTCAAAAACTGAGTTTAAATGTATTTGGCTGAGGTGTATGTAAACTTCTGACTTCAACTGTATATTCCTTCTGCGTAATCTTGCAAAAAATGTTACTTATGCCAGAAGGGCTAAGGTGACCGTGGGGACCACTGTCCTCACGTTGCATATACCAGAGTCATATAATAATATTAATCTAAAACTAAATAATTGCCTAGGGTGCCTCAGAATTGTCCATGCCAGTTTGGCCCTCTCAACGCCCGGTGCCTAAACAAACCTTAAGCGATGGTTGGCATTTCTTGAATGTGTGCTTGGTTGCGCCACAGCTAAATAAGACCATTTCCTGGGTTATTGCCACGTTTTATATAGGCAGCTCAAGATAAATAGTACTCTGCAAACAAGATATATGAGTTCAGATAAAAAAGTATGCTTTTATTTGTAAAATTGTGTAAATAAAAATAAGATTTATTTACATATTTCTTGATTTTATTAAAGTGTGGCATAAAAACACTTAAACCGATAACTCATGAATTTGAGAGTTTTTTTTTTATTATTATTTTTTTATTTTTTTTTATTTTTTATTTTATTTTTTTATTACTTTTTTACTGATTTTTCAAAGTTTTCTGCACACAAGGACAACACAATACACAATAGAAAGATGTGTTGTTTATTTATTGTCTTGTTATTTCATAGCTCCTGGTCTTTCTCTCACACGTTCAGTTTAAGGAAATTAGATTTAGTAAATCCGTTTGCATCCCTGGAAAGATGCAGATGTTCAAGAACCAGTTACATAAGCAAACTTAATGAAAATGATTTGGCTCTGGAATAAAAAAAGAAATCTGTTCTGAATAAGAACCTGATCTCAATTCCCAACCCTAGTCATGTCAACAACTCAGTTAAGAGTCACAATAAAACTACATAATTATATAATTATTACTACATATAATATGCTTAAAGATAGACCATATATTTCCATATTTTCTTTATCTAACCCATGAATGCTGTCCATTTTCCAGGTCCATTTCTATTGCAGCCAGTCTGGTGGGTGAGGACGCAAAAACCAAGTTTCTAAGTAAGATGGGTCAGCTGACAACCTCAGGTGCTATGCTGGCTAATGTTTTCCAGAGAAAGAAATGAGAGCTGCTTGGGGTGTTTCCCATGATCCTCTGTTGTCTGGGATCTCAGACTACTTGAAGTCAATTATCTGCCTTTGTTTTGTTCATCTTTGACTTGATAGGCTTTATATTTTAACATATTTATGTCTTAATAATTATTAAAGCCTCCAAAGAAATTTGCACTCATGTTTGTTTTCCTTTTTTTATTTTTAAATTTTATTTCAGAGGCTTATTTACATCACTACACTTTTTTTCTTTTTTGAAAATGTGAACTTTATGAAATCAAAATAATGATTCCTTCCGTGACTTGTTATCTTTTATGTGTTGTTGTGTCTGGAGAATATTTTCTATAAATGTGTAAAATTATCTGTGATTTTGTTTCTCTTGTTTTGGATATACTCCAACCATAAATAACTGTAAAATACAGTGACTTAAGAGAACAGTACCTAACATCATGTATATTTGAAATTCGTGTCATAAGATAATAAAAAGCAAAGACCACTTGTTTACTTATGTACATCTGACTCCTAAATAATTGTTTTGCTTTGTTTTGCACTTGTTACAAGCATGCATTTTTACTTACCGGATAGTTATCCGATCATTAAAAAAAGACCAAGTGTAAATACCTTCCAAGACATATTCGAGACAGAAAGCAACACAATCACTCAAACCCCAGGAGGTCACTTCAACAAGGAGGACTCTGCATCTTGTTGTGAAGGCCACATACACTATGTGAACTTTACTTCTTCAAAATGGAGTTACGGCCACATTCACACTAAATTTTTCATTTGAATATGCAGTTATTTCGCTACATTTATGCCTCTCGTCCACACTAAATCGTGTTTTTGTCCACCGAAAACAGAGCGTTTAAAGAAAATGTGCTCCATTACCGCATGCTTTGGAAAACAATGACATTAGGAAACTGAAAACGATTAGTGCAGACATCGCCTACATCAGAATATGGAAGTTTGGGAGCCCAAAGACAACAAAGAAAATGCTTCAGGATACAGCTGTTGCCTTTTGTACAGCAATTGTCAAAAGTCTCATGTGCAGTAAAATTTCACTGCTTGGCATTAGCATCATCCCGGAAGTGAACTCTCTTATATTTTCATATAGCCCAAGAATAGTAGATCAGATTTACTGTATATCTGTTTTGCGGAAAGTGCAAAATTAAAACTCATATTATATAATTAAAATACTCGTGAAATTTTGTCTTTTTAGCTCTTGGAACTTTTACTTTTCTGAGTGTTCATGTCTGGTGAAATTCACAACCCCTCAGCAAATGATGGTAAACCTCTCGCCTTTTTCTCTTTGCTTTCCTTTTTGCAACATGTCTTTCCTGTGCTTTAGAGGGGGCAAAAGCAGTCCTAAAAACTGGAATATGTGGTCATCCTCCATAGCTCACTTGCTCTAATTTTTACCTCTCACACCATCGCCAAATGACATATGCGTGCATTCAAGCACCACAGTGGAAAAAGAAACTGTAAGCGGGATCAGCACGGTTTCGCAACAAAAACCGTTAAGCCCGATCGTGGAAAAGTGCCTTTAGTCAGAACAGAAGGTCTGTACTGTGTTCAGAGGAGAAAGTGTTGGAAATTCTGGTCTCAGTTTAGAGATTTTTAAAAACCCTAAACCAACTTTGTAGAATAACAGTATGTTGGCTTTGTCAAGCCAACATAATAAATCTGCACTTAAGTTCTTTAGATAGAGCAAATGACAGTAGCACATTGTTTGTCCCAGTTCCTTGTACTATCTAGCTCGTATGGTAATCTATCAGCAGGTGTTACTACAGTAAATGTATGGCCTTCAAAAACTTGTATTGACAACTTCAAAGACATGCTCTTGTTTTCCCCCTAAATTTGAGGAAAAGGTTTCAAAGTTCAGAAGATGATAAATAGTGCTTTGATCGCATGGTCAGCAGTTGGTGTGAGGAAATACTGCTGGCATGATACTAGAGAAGCCTTTGTGTATGAGTCATTTGTCTCGAGCAGAACAAAATTTGCATATTAATTTTAATCTTTAACTTTGCTGTTTACACTTTTTGCCAATGTAACATTGTATGTTTTTACACAATGTATGAAAAGTAACAAAAGTGCTGTAACGGAACTGTTTGCATATATTTTGTCATGGGAGCACCCAGGTTTGATTAGGTGTCTGTACTCCTGAGATTGTGTGCATGATTTGGAGTTGATCTAGAGTAGTATGTGTGGAAATTTCATTAGCAGAGATTAGTTACTCACAAGTGAAGGGCAAGAGTTGAAGAGGACTGTGAGTCAGAAGTCAGGAACATTTCCAAACCCAGAGAGAGAGATCGAGAGAGGCTACCTAAAACCACGGGAACATTCTGCATCTCCATGTTTTTATTTCAGTTGCATTGTTGACTGAGTGTAAATAAGACATCAAACAGGAACTGAAAAGTTTAGTGTTCCCGCCAATATGCAACCACTTTGATGGCAAGTTATGAAGCAATGTGTTATAGGGAGTGCCAGGGCCAGCCTGGTTCCTCTCTCTCTTCACAATAAGTTTGAATTCAATTACCATAAGCTAGGAAATAATAATACGTTTTAGCAAATTAATCTTGGTTAATGTTAATTTCAACATAAACTAATTTTTTTTATTTTTATTTTTTTATTAAAAGTTGTAGCCTAAATTTTAAGATTAATGGATTCATTATGAATTAACATGAACTAATAATGAACTAAATTATTTTCATAAATTAAGACTAACCAAGATTAATAAATGCTGTAGAAATAAATTGTTAGTTCATAATACCTAATGCATTGATTAATGTTAATAAACAGAACCTTATTGTAAAGTGCTACCAAAAATCATACATTTGTTTTCTTATTTTCTACACCTATGGTTGCAGTAAGTAGTAAATCTCTTCTAGAAGGCAAATGTAGAGAGTGCATATGACGTCACAGACAGCTGAGAGTGCATATCTGCAGTCAGATATGCACTGATTCTGTGCACTAATATTTTTTGGTATTTATTTCTATCATAACCTGCTAACATCAGGTTGATTGTTATTTTTCCTGGAACAATTTGTCCATTATGACATCTCTAATCTGCCTGACAACGCAGCTTTTTTGGAAGCCCTCCAGGAATTGAGGGCAACATGCGCGCTTGATTTGCATGCAGAGTTCTGCGGTAACTGCATGGAGTTGAAGTCATAGATGCCAAAACATGCCCTTAAACTTTACTTACGACCGTTATTCAAAGCAGGCAGTAATGGCTTAAAGGAGCAGACACGGCAGCCTTAGGCTTAAAAGCGAGAGGAAAGTGAGTGAGTGAAACTTTTGGCATTGTTTCAAAGCCCCCACCTGTGTCCCGAAAGCACGTATTCAAAGAGTTTAGCGCTATCTGCCGCAGTTACCCATCGAGGCAAATGCCAAGTGAATGATTATGAAGTGACGCTTAAGGGAGATAAGGATTTCGGGCAAACAACTCACAATTTAGCACATTATGTGGCCACTATTGAATCCATATAAAACCGTGAGGAAAAATGAATGATTTTAATATTATTCCTTTGGGAATGTTCCACATATCTGGACCAGGACCACTCTTATCGAACATCTCTCAAGTCCTACAGGGCTGTAAAAAGATATGATTTTGGCTAGCTATTTGCAGGTGTGAGATTTAGGTCAGCGCTCCTCTCAACTGTTTTTCTATTTAAACATTTGCCTGATGGACGTTTTCATTGCGCCGCATTTCGCGACGTTTCTCAGCGTCTTGCGCAGGAGTACCGCGTTTTTTAGACACATCTGAATGGAAACTGGTCTTAGAACAGTTTGAAAGGCACCTTATTTTCATCCTACCTCCATATACAGCCTCCGAATGCAGCATTTACCAGCTTTCGGGCGCTGCCGCCGTGGCAAGTTACGTCAGCTTGAAAAGTGGCGTCCTGTCCTGCATTTGGTCTGAACGAGACACTATTAAAGATTTACCCAAAACAACTAGCCTACTTTTAAAAGCTGCATATCAGACTTTAAATTCGGAGGAGCTGTGTTCAAATCATTTAAATTGCCAATTTACGTGCAGCTACTCTATTAACAGTTGGCTATGTACTACATTCACAGCAGCACCATTTTTAAGGGGAATGACAACGAGGCTGTGAGAGACATACAGTCTCTTCAAGGGGTTGTACAGTTGTTTGGGGTTCAAGCACGAAGGCCTGAAACCCTATTGTATTTGTAAGGATTATTATTATTATTCTGCCCTAAAACTGATTGTGCAGACCAAACCGTAAGGCCTAGAGACTTGAAACGGAGGGTGCTACAGTGAATAAAACAAATTAACATTTTGGGCCATAAGGCCTAGGAACAAAATTATTTTTCCCTGTGATTCC
Organism: Myxocyprinus asiaticus; assembly: GCF_019703515.2. NCBI lineage: Eukaryota > Metazoa > Chordata > Actinopteri > Cypriniformes > Catostomidae > Myxocyprinus > Myxocyprinus asiaticus. The sequence continues at coordinate 18,154,557 of NC_059384.1, forward strand.
TTGCGTCATGGCGAATCTTTTGGAATACCAACCGGATCTCATGAAAAGTCGTACATAATTTACGAGTTGGCTATTTCGTAACAGTGTAACATGTTTCATCAGGAAGTGCATAGATGACATAGTGCCAACCAAAACTATACGGATCTACCCTAACCAGAAGCCATGGATTAATAGCGATGTTCATGCCGCACTTAATGCGCGGACCTCCGCTTTTAATTTTTCGGGAATGCGGAAGAGCATAAACAAGCCAATTAGAGCAGCCAAACGCCAGTACAGGGACAAGATTGAAGGACAGTTCAACACCACCGACTCTAGAAGCATGTGGCAGGGAATTAATATCATCAAGGACTTCAAAGGGAATAAAAACTCTGCCATGAACACCGCTGCCTGTCTCCCGGATGAGCAAAATAATTTTTATACTCGTTTCGAGGGAAATAACACCGCCCTCATGGAGAGAGCTCTTGCAGCCGAAGCTACAGAAGTTAGTTCACTCTCCATTTCTGTAGCGGATGTAACCCGATCCTTCCGACGGGTGAATATCCGTAAAGCCGTGGGTCCGGACGGCATTCCGGGCCGCGTCATCAGAGCGTGCGCGAACCAACTGGCTGGTGTTTTTACGGACATTTTCAACCTTTCCCTCTCCTTGTCCGTGGTCCCCATATGCTTTAAAACATCCACCATTGTGCCTGTACCAAAGCAATCCAAAATCACTTGCTTAAACGACTGGCGTCCTGTTGCTCTGACCCCCATCATCAGCAAATGCTTTGAGAGACTAATCAGAGATTACATCTGCTTTGTGCTGCCTGCCTCACTGGAGGCAAGATTTTATAACAAGAAATAAACCACATTAGGCCATGCGTTACAGTTCCACAAACACGTACCCACAGTAAAATATTACGCATAGCCTCTTTTTGTATAGATAATATAGCCTACTCTACAGCCTGTGTAGTCTATACTACAGGCTATATTTTTCCTATATAAATAAGTGTAGTTACACAAAAAGAAAAAATATATTTTAGACTATTTTTAAGATTAATGCATTTCAATTTAATTCTATTAAATTGTGTAATTATTATTTTTTTTTTAAATTATAAAACGTCATTTTTTATGAAATTGAGATGCGTAAATCTTAAACAGATTTTTCTTTCTTGTTTTTTTTTTTTTTTTTAGGCCAAGTCACACTGCCCCAGCAAACTCTAACAAACACCAACATTCTAAAGATGGTTGGATTTAGAATGTTGAGAAGCATAACTATCATTGTCAAACTGCCCCAACAAACACACACATGGTAAACACACTGTGTTGGGCCAGTGTTAATTGGCCTTTTGGTGCAATTGTTGCAACATTAAACGTTTGGGATGATTATCTGGTTGATAGAATGAATATCGTTCATATGTGGAATACTTTTATTACAAGAAATGGGAGGAGTGTGTAGGAAACTTAGCAGCTTCCACATGACTAGTTCTGTGGAAACACAGAGAGAGCAGTCGAGGCGTAGGTGAGTGAACATCATGAGACATGCTCTCTGTCAATGAAGCAGTCTGGAGCGCTGACATCCGTTCATCTTCCCATTCCAGTGACATTGAAAGCGAACAGGGTTCTGCTGCTTTTCCTTAGTGGACCATACAACAATACTGAAACTGCAAAGTAAAACTGAAATAACTGGATCCGGTTTTATCGGGGTGTGTTTTGAAGTTTAGAATAATGAGAGTGATTTTTTCTACTAGTTGGATATTTCAAGGATGGATCACACACTTCATCCTTGCTCTGTGCTTGCAGGTAGGTTTGCTTACTATATTGTTTTTGAAAATAAATATTTCCAGTTGCAGCTGTTATTGCTCTCATAATCACACTCTTGTCTTTAAATAGGAATTTGATTATTATAAAACGGGTTTTACATGGGTACTGCTGCTGTGTTATGGTTTGTTAATAATAATGTTTCGCTCAATTAGACTTTTGACGGGGAAGTGTAGGTTACTTTTGGGAGATATTAGTTTGCACTGTGTTGACTGGAAACATGTACCCCTCCTTTCCACCACAATGACAAACTCTGTTACCCCTCTGTTCCTTTCAGCGTTTGGTTTGCGGGAACGGCTTGTGTACACTGCTGGCAGCAGGGGCCGTTCACACGGAACGCGTCCTTGCGCTTAAAAAAATATTTTTTGTTTCTTTGCAATTTTCTACCCTCACACAGCGTCTCCTTCACGCAATGCTGAAAAATCGATTTAAAAACAGCGGAGACAGACGCAGAAACACGTTCGGTGTGAACGGCGCCGAAGTAGGCTACTTTTTAACTTGACACTATGTCTAAAAACGTGGTGCTACAATAAAAATTGCGAAACGCAACGGTCAAAGACGTCCGTTTAGCGCATGTTCACATAGAAAAACATTCGGAATGAACGGCCCCTTAATGGGGCTGCCTACCAGTCGGCTCTTTCTGATTGAGCTGAATATGATGCCCAAAGATGCTGTCTAGGTAGGCAGCTTATTAGCTTTTTTTAGACACAGATACTCTCTCTTTTATCCCTTGACACGAGTAGTTTTCAAGCAGTCAGATTTGTGTGTTGTTTGCATTTTTGCACAGCATAAGGGGAACTCAGAGTGGATGCCTCTGCGATTGTGCTTTGTTAATGCTGTTTTGAATGGTCTTAAAGGAACATTCCTGGTCCAGTACAATGTTGATTACCACAAAAATGTATTTTGACTTGTCCCTCTTTTTCTTAAAAAACAGAAAAACATGTTGGGGCCAATCCGCCAGTGTTAAAATACTCACTGTTTCAAAAGTTTAGCCATAAGACATAAACAATATGAATGTTAACATGATTTTACTATGATAAAATCGTTTACTAACCATTTCTGTGTAAAGTTATCTAATTTTACAACTTCGTTGCCATGATGACATAATGGCGTAAACCCTAAAATGACAGTTTAAATAATACACAAGTTTTAACAGAATAATTCATGTAAGTGCTTTTATAAAATTATAAGCTTCACATTTCTGCCTTTAAGCCCTCCAAAAATTGGCCCCATTCACTTCAAATGTAAGTACCTCTCTATAACCATGAGGGACGAGTCAAAATAATTTTTAGTGGTAATCAACATCGTGCCACAAATGCTGTCGATTGAGCTTAACTTGTATTGAACCCAAAATATTCCTTTAACCATAAGTGCACTGTGCATGGGCTATACTTTCTGGAGAATCATTGAAAGTTTCCCCCAAATGTAAATGTGATCTTCATGAAATGTAAATTATCATTACATTGTCATGAATTGTGTAAAACAGGCAGGGATGTGTGGTTCCTCAAAAAGTCCAACATCTGTAGCCTTTCATTGACCATTTACATATAACCTTTTTGATAGATTTGTATAGGATACAAAGTGTAATCATTGGGTTTTGTTCCATGTCAACAGTTCAAATCATCTAATATTGGAATTTTTCAACAGTGTTAATTCAATAGCTTATAGTCTACTGTATATCTCATACATTCTGGTTTGTTGAGTTAATTAATTAATTAATTCTGTCAGCCAGTAATTTAGTCTTCTAGTTGTCTTTCTCAGTTACTGTATCTGATGTCCTATCAGGTCAAAAGTTTTAGCTTGTTTTCTATTGCATCACAGGCAGGTCTGAACTTGTGTTTGCCAGTTTGTAGATTCATGAAAGAAAATGCCAGTAAATCTAGAAAACACTGCAAACACTGTCCATCTTTCAACTTCCATACTGAGTAAATATTTTTAGTGCATTTTGGACTGGAATAGACTTGACAAGTTTTTAGTGCTTGTTTACCACAGATGAAAACCACATTTTATGTAACAGATCGGAAAAGGTCTTAAAAAGCTTAAGTTGAATTCATTAAATCAATTAGAAATTAATTTCAGGGACAGTTCCATTTCTACCCATTTTGCTGTATATTTCTACCTTTGTGTTCACAAACATAGTATACAGTAGATGCAAAGCAATGAACTTGATTGAACTTATAAAATTGCTATAATTGAAGTGAATTGCATCTAAATGTCTTGTGCTAAATGCAGCTAAACATGGCAAGGTTCTGTGAGAAAAGAACTCACCATGTCCGGTGCATATTTTCTAACATATAATTTTTCAGGGCGTCACTGACCATGATCTTATATATTTAGTCAAAGAAAATATGTTGTGTCCCTTGAGTATACCCTTACATTCATATGGAGAGGGATTACAAATGAACCCATTCCATTGGGTTTCCTGTGTTTTTTTCCCTCATACATCCATCAAAAGGCTTTTAGGTCTGTCAGTAGGGGAAGAAAAACCCTCAACATCATGTCCTTCACTACAATGTCCTTAAAATAATCAAGAGAAAAGTGGGAAAATATTATTTTCAATTACTAAATTCCCTGTACATGTTTCAAATGGTACTGTATATAATCATTGAAAGAAGATATTAATTTCATCATTTTTGGCTGATATACTGTAAATAAAGAATAATATATTATTGGTTGAACATTGAGTTGTCATTAAGGACAATATGCCAAGGAACAGGACACAATGGGTTTCATAATTTGAATAAAGTTGTTTTTTTCCTCATGAATATATTTTTTTTCCTGAGCTGGAAAGGGCATTTGTTTAGCCAAAGGTTATGTCATCGTCAACAAATTTTATGAGGAAAATTTTTTTCCTCATAAATTTCCATGACACAAATGGATTTTTTCTACTGAGCTGATGGATAAATCTGCCTGATCTATGCATGATCGATTCCAGGAATTGGAATTAGACAGAATAGGGTCATATAGGAAATGTTTGCTTATTTTGTCATATAGGAGCCTTGTTTTAGAGAGATATTTCATAAATCATATTCTCTTGTCCTTAGTAATCATTAGTTCTCTGCCTTTTCTCTAATTTCAAAATATTTTTTGTGTAGCGTAGGCATTGGCCAGTGATGGTGATTTGAAAGCATTCTATTTTTTACTGCTCTCTGCAAAAAGGTTGAATTTTAGTATTAATTTCAAACAATTTTAACGGTCTACTAAGCAACAGCTACTACTTCAGCCAAGTCCTTTCCATGATCCCGCTCACCTTCACTGAGAGAGCAGTATGCTGAGCTTGGCACTATTTTCCTTTTTTATTGTCTAATATATGAGTGACGGCTGAATTTTCTCAGAGTTGCACTGAATTAAAGGATTGCATTTTAAACCGTGGAATGCCTTTGTGGGATCTGGAGGGGTGTGGGTGTTTTTTTTTGTTGCTGCCTTTAGTTTTTTTTTTCATCCTACAGAGTGCTATGAGTTGGGCAATACCCCTGTCATGTTCACACCAATATACACACACAATCACAACCACACACACTCCCCCCCCCCCCCACCCCTTTCTTTCCGTGATTCCTTAGCCATTCAAATTATTGTCTTTATGATTGTCATTATGACAAGTGTCATATTTTACTTGCATCCACATACATCCACTAAAAATCACCTTGAGACTGGTTATTAGTTTAATGTAATTAGAAAATGTTAGTTCTGAGAAAAAGGCCTAACACTATTTGTTTGCAGATGGTTTGATATTTTGTATCAAGAGCTGACCTATGTGATCTTTTGACATCTGATATTTTGATTCAGACCTCTGCCTCTCTCCCATGGTAAACATATGTAACTAAATCTTCCCATGAGTGACTTGGGAGGCTACACAATTAACTACATTTTTGTTTGCTAAATCAAATTTGTTTAACTGTTTATTTTAGTCAGGATTGGCCATAAGCTGCCTCCAATACGAGTATGAATACAACGGGAACTGCTGCAGTAAATGTGAACCAGGTGAGCAGTAAAACATATACAGTAAACTAGTTAATTCTACACTGGATAAGACATTATAGTACCGGCTTAATGTCAAATGACTACTGGAACAAGCTTTAGACACTATCCATCTATTTGACAGCAAAGATAGTTGTGTGAGTGTAGCTAATGCCTAAAAGAGTTAAAACTGCTACTGCACAGATTTCCAAATTGAAAAGCAGAAGGATAAGAGGAAGAGGTCTTCCACTACCACATAAAATATTCCCTAAAAATACCATAACACACTTCTACAGAAGATTTATCTTAATCTTCTCTAATGTGCATTCAGTATTTCAAATCTGGCAAATCTGTTTTCCAATTATCAGAACAGAAAGCCCATTATAAACGTTTTTACAGGAAGGGAAACATATTAGTAAATTAGATCAGTTCTCGTGCAAGTCTTTAATTGCATGATTAATTTCATGAATTTGTTTTGAACACAGGAAAATATGTTTTTGCACATTGCACTGGCAGCTTGCACACAATGTGTCTTGATTGTGGCCGTGATGAGTATCAGCCAGACTGGAACAGAGAGATGAAATGTATTGCTCAGAAGTTCTGTGATGAAGGTCAGTCATCGATCATCATATAATGTGTGTGTATGGAAAGAAAAAAGTTTCTTTATCTTTAGTGTTGATTTATGTTTTTTGCATCGTTTTTGTACACCCGCCACTTATCTTCCACTGCAGGTAAAGGATTTAACCGCACCCGTCCACACAACGCCATAGCAGCTGAACCCTGTCGGTGCAAACAAGGTTTCCACTGTTCTCTGATCAACTGCGAGTACTGTGAGGCGATCAAAAAATGCCCTGCTGGAGAAGGGGTTGTGATGGGCGGTAAGACCCTGTTGTGTCTCTACACAGACAATTCCATTTAATTCCAGACTGATACAGGAGGTCAAGTGTTTTGTCTGCTAAAATTGGTCTATGCTTTCCAAATGTCCGAACTGCCCCCAGTGGCCAAAGCTGGAACTACAGTCAACAATCCTGTATTTGCAACAATCCTGAAAGCAAAACTGTGTTTACCTACTTTTTAAAATGTATGAGACAAGAAAGGTACAGCTTGTCCGATTTTCGGAAACACTTGAGTAGTAATTACATTAAGATGCAGTACTGTGCAAAAGTTTTAGGCACTTGTGAAAAATGCTGCATAGTGAGAATTTCTTCAAAAATAAATATATTTATAAATAGTTTTCATTTATCAATTAACGTCATACAAAGTCCAGTAAACATAAAAAAAGCTCAAACAATATTTGGTGTGACCACATTTGCCTTCAAAACAGCACCAATTCTCCTAGGTACACCTGGACACAGTTTGTCTTGGTTGTTGGCAGATAGGATGTTCCAAGCTTCTTGGAGAATTCACCACAGTTCTTTTATCTATTTAGGCTGTCTCAATTGCTTCTGTCTCTTAATATAATCCCAGACTGACTAGATGTTCAGTGGGGGACTTTGTGCGGGTCATGCCATCTGTTGCAAGGCTCCCTGTTTTTCTATTCTATTCTATTCTATTCTATTTGCAAAAGGAATGTTTGTGAGTCTAAAATGTGTATTTCCCATTAACAAATAAAGCTGAAGACATAAATAACCATCTTAAGACAAATGTTTTTTTGCACAGTACTTTTCTTCTTACCCTAACCCTAAGGCCAAAACAGCATTCCTTCAATTACGTCTGTGCAAATTTAATATCTCGCTAGTCGAAGATCAAAAGGGAAGTGACATAAAGGCACGTCGCAGGCGATTTTCAGGGCTTAGACATTCGTCTCTTGCCGGTTGTCCAAAATTCAGCACACTGGGTCCCACTTTATAGTGTTCACAATACACATAGTTTCAAAGCAGCTTTACAGAAAATAATACTGTCATGTTATGGTTTATAGAAAGTCATGCCTTAATGTCTTAGTCTTTGCCTAAGTCTTAAGGTGGAATTAGTTTTGCTGATGTATTCAGGTTGATTCAGTGATGTTAAATAATATACAGCGCATCCGGAAAGTATTCACAGCGCTTCACTTTTTCCACATTTTGTTATGTTACAGCCTTATTCCAAAATGGATTAAATTCATTATTTTCCTCAAAATTCTACAAACAATACCCCATAATGACAACATGAAAGAAGTTTGTTTGAAATCTTTGCAAATTTATTAAAAATAAAAACGAAAAATAAATCATATGTACATAAGTATTCACAGCCTTTGCTCAATACTATGTTGAAGCACCTTTGGCACCAATTACTGCCTCAAGTCTTTTTGAGTATGATGCTACAAGCTAGGTACACCTATTTTTGGGCAGTTTCTCCCATTCTTCTTTGCAGGACCTCTCAAGCTCCATCAGGTTGGATGGGGAGCGTCGGTGCACAGCCATTTTCAGATCTCTCCAGAGATGTTCAATCGGGTTCAAGTCTGGGCTCTGGCTGGGCCACTTTAGCACATTCACAGAGTTGTCCCGGAGCCACTCCTTTGTTATCTTGGCTGTGTGCTTAGGGTCATTGTCCTGTTGGAAGATGAACCTTCGCCCCAGTCTGAGGTCCAGTGCGCTCTGGAGCAGGTTTTCATCAAGGATGTCTCTGTACATTGCTGCATTCATCTTTCCCTCGATCCTGACTAGTCTCCCAGTTCCTGCCGCTGAAAAACATCCCAACAGCATGATGCTGCCACCACCATGCTTCACTGTAGGGATGGTATTGGCCAGGTGATGAGCGGTGCCTGGTTTCCTCCAGACATGACGCTTGCCATTCAGGCCAAAGAGTTCAATCTTTGTTTCTCATGGTCTGAGAGTCCTTCAGGTGCCTTTTGGCAAACTCCAGGCGGGCTGTCATGTGCCTTTTACCGAGGAGTGGCTTCCGTCTGGCCACTCTACCATACAGGCCTGATTGGTGGAGTGCTGCAGAGATGGTTGTTCTTCTGGAAGGTTCTCCTCTCTCCACAGAGAAATGCTGGAGCTCTGTCAGAGTGACCATCAGGTTCTTGGTCACCTCCCTGACTAAGGCCCTTCTCCCCCGATCGCTCAGTTTGGCCAGGCGGCCAGCTCTAGGAAGAGTCCTGGTGGTTCCAACCTTCTTCCATTTACGGATGATGGAGGCCACTGTGCTCATTGGGACCTTCAATGCTGCAGAAATTTTTCTGTACCCTTCCCCAGATCTGTGCCTCAATACAATCCTGTCTCTGAGGTCTACAGACAATTCCTTGGACTTCATGGCTTGGTTTGTGCTCTGACATGCACTGTTAACTGTGGGACCTTATATAGACAGGTGTGTGCCTTTCCAAATCATGTCCAATCGACTGAATTTACCACAGGTGGTCTCCAATCAAGTTGTAGAAACATCTCAAGGATGATCAGTGGAAAGAGGATGCACCTGACCTCAATTTTGAGTGTCATGGCAAAGGCTGTGAATAATTATGTACATGTGATTTTTGTTCGGTTTTTATTTTTAATAAATTTGCAAAGATTTCAAACAAACTTCTTTCACGTTGTCATTATGGGGTATTGTTTGTAGAATTTTGAGGAAAATAATGAATTTAATCCATTTTGGAATAAGGCTGTAACATAACAAAATGTGGAAAAAGTGAAGCGCTGTGAATACTTTCCGGATGCACTGTATTTTACTTGAATCAAAACAGTTCATGTAGATATTACCACATGAATCAATTTTTTTTTAGGCCAACATTTGTTTTTTTCATTGTAAAAAAAAAAAAAGTATTCAAACTGAGAAATCTGGGATAATTGTTTTTAGGTTTTGGTAGTTTTTGGTGGTTTGTAAAGCTTTCCTTCATAAGTTTGTCCAGAGGTTTTTTGCAAGGCTCATTAAACTTTAAGAAGCATTAGTTTTTCTTCTTCTATTTGAATAGTTCCTATGCAACATTAAAATACAGTTGACAGAAATGGATCTGGACACACTGTTGTTTACATCCATCCATCCATCCATCCATCCATCTATCCATCTATCTGTCTGTCTGTCGGTCAGTATTAAAATCCTTTATCTCTCTTCATTTAAGAGACAGGCAGAGCTTCCTGTGTTCCATGTCAGAATGGATTTTTCTCCGAATCCCAATCAATAGAAGCCTGCAAGAAATGGACAGAGTAAGTATACTTATCTATGTAGACCTAATTAAATACAATTCAATAACAACACCATAGGTTTAGTAACAGCTGGGAGTGTAGGCCACAAAAATGCTTATTCTTTGAGTCACACATGCAGATTTGCACTTTAACAGGACTCATTTACAAAGTCAAAGCTCTCATTCTCACGGGCGCTGTTTGTCTGGGGAAGGTCACAGGCGCGCTCAATTATTTTTAAAAGCCCCCGCAGTCTTACCGCACTGTGGTATTATGATTCATTTCTCCACCACTTCCCTTTGAAAGATCCAATTTTCCTTGTGCTCTCTGTATTTGTGGTTACTCTAGTGGAGAAAATTGGGATTCATCAAACCAGAAGTGACCATGCTCTTAAGCCGTCCCGTATTGATAAAATATGTCTTACTGTTTTCCAGCTGCAAAGCAATCGGCAAGACAGTGAAACAGCCAGGAAGCAGTAAGACAGATATGGTGTGTGGACTCCATTCTCCTGGTAAGTTATGTAAAATGTTTACGTTCGGCCTTTGGAACTGTATGGTTTGTAAGGAAATTTTTAAAGAACAAACCAGTCTCTGATAGTTTTGTGAGAACATTTCACTAACTTAGAAGTCAATGAAACCTTAAATGTCTGTATAATATGGAACAGTGGCCCTAAAAAGACATTTTTGGATATTTACAGTAAAGTTAATCACACTCAAAAATGTATGCAATTCATTGCATTAGATTCCAAATATCAAAGTGGCATCTGTAACCTAATGATGCTAGACCTTTTCTAAGAACTAACTTCAATTTTCTTTGCAATTTCTTTATTTACTTTTAACCAACTGAACCACCCAGAAGAGTGCAAGCTGTTAGAGAGGACACCCTATTAATGCAATTAGTTTTAAAAGTAAATGCTCAACAAACACACATATATGTGTTCTCATACTTTTGACCATACAGTATTTAAACCTCCTCATTTTCATACTGTCCCAGGTCCTATGACACCCTGGGTGGTGGTGGCCATTCTTTTGGTCATTATCATGGTATCGCTGGTCATTCTCTTCCTGTTCTGCTGTAAGGATAAGCTGAACTTCCTCTCAGGTACATTTTTTTTCCAGTGTTTTTTGTTTGTTTGTTACACATAATAGCAGATTCTTGTCTATGTTGTTGATTAAAGCTTATTCTCTGACACCGCAGTAAATTTACGCACTTGTGTCCAAAACCTGAAAGGAAGCAGGAATCAACAGGTGAGTAAGAATGTCAAATTGCAAAAGTCCATATTGAAAATCTGTGAATTATTTGATTTAACCCTGAATAGAAACAGACAAATTTAAAGCAAAGAAAAGTTATGATTTTAAATGAAGAAAAAATCTTTTAAGATTCTACACTATTTCTAGGTCACTTATCAAATGAAAGCAAATTTGTGACATTGAACATGTACAAAAGAAATCCTTGCTTCCACCGAAGCACACAAGATGCTCTTTGGAACATTCTCAAATCATGGGTTAGGGATAACATGGATCATCATCAGTTTTTCACAAACTTGTGAAGTGAATGCCAGCTTGAGTAAATGCTGTCATTAAAAGGATAGTTTACCCAGAAATGAAAATTCTCTCATCATTTACTCACCCTCATGCCATCTCAGATGTGTATGACTTTTTTTCTTCTGCTGAACACAAACAAAGGTTTTTAGAAGAATACCTCAGGAGGTCACGTGACGCCATGCGAGGAGCAGACGAGCAAGCGAAGACCTCTGTGCACTTTGCTAGTTTTTTAATTATTTTCATGTTATAATCCAGTGAGATTCGATACACCCAGTTACATATTTGTTCTTTGAGGTAAACATGGCAAAGAAGTAAAAATACTCGGGCTCTGGAGACATTAAAAGACACTTACGTGCTCAAGCTGAAACCTCTGATGGGCCTCGATTTGGATGGCACGGCGGGAGAAGAAATCCAGCGTCAACTGTCCAAAATGTCTGTGATGCTGACGAAGGTTGTTGCTGACTTGGAGGGTCTCGCTGTAATATGTCGATTGATTGAAAGTGATGGAAAGTTGGTTACAAGAGTGGCAGATGTTGAGAAACGGATCGATTATCTGGAGTCATCGGAAAGGATATTATCCGCTAATCCGCTCGCGACCAAAATAGATGTGGAAAACACTTAAAAACTGGAAAAACTTTTGGAAAAACTGGAAGATCTCGAAAATAGGAGCCGAAGAAATAATGTATGGATTGTTGGAATTCCTGAGCATGCAGAAATGGTGAAATTCGTAGACGAGCTCTTTCCGAGTCTGCTCGACATAGCAGGCCATAAGCTGGAAATCGAGCGAGCTCACAGAGTCCCAGCTCGCAGATCTGTTGAGGGAAACAGGCCCTGATCAATTCTGGCCAAATTTTTGAGATCAACCGATAAAGATCTCGTGTTGCGCGAGGCGAGGAGCAAAGGAAAGCTTTCTTGGAAGAATCCCAATATTTTCTTGTTCCCGGACTTTGCAAATTTGACGAGAGAAACGCGATCGATTCTCTTGCATCAACGGAATATCGCTTTTGCACTGATGTTTCCGGCCAAACTGAGAATAGATACAAAGCATGGCCGCAAAGTATTTACGTGTCCCAAGCAAACACTGTCCTTCATAAATACATTGGCGTGAGTAAGCCATTTGGTGTTTCTCATGTGAGTGGATTAACTCACTGAACATACACTCGACTGTCTGAGGAAGCTGGGCGCCGTTTCTGTTTTTGTTTGTGTTGGTTCTGCCTAGCAGCTGGAGTTTGTTTTGTGGAATGACACTTCTCCTTCAAGAAAGTTTTGCATTGATGGAGGATCGCTTTTACACTGGGGTTCCCGGCCAGATTGAGAGTGGATACTGGGGATGGCTGCAAAATATCTACATGCCCACACAAAGGATGACTTTTATAAAGTTGATGGACTGTGTAAGTCATGGTGTATTTTTTATACGGCTTTCGAGGAACCGGGACACCTGTTTTGTTTCTTTTTGTGCTGGTTCTGCCTAGCAGCTGGAGTTTTGTGGAGTATTTTTGCGGAAAATTGGAATGATTACGTCATCTGCTGCACTCATAAACAGCCGGCTCACTGAACACTTGTTTGTCTGTCCGAGGAAACTGAATGGCTTTATATCGATTGGAATTTGTTTTGTGGAGGAACACACCTTCGAAACAGTTCTGTGAATGAATCTACATGTTCTTTGTGTTTATTCTGCCTATTGGCTGGGTTTGTTTTACAAAGTATTTTCTGTTATGTAATTTTGCCTCACAAAATTTGCCTTACAAAATTTGTATAGAAGCAGTTGTATAGGCTTGGTCTTAAAGACTCACCCACCTGCTGGCGATGCCAGTCAGAAGAAGGGGACACAACCCATGTTTTTTGGGGTTGTGTTAAGATTCAGGAATTTTGGTTGAGGGTCCAGCGCTTTGTGTGTGAGACATACTGGACACTCTGTTTTCATTTTGCCCCAGACTGTGCATTTTGGGTGATGGAGGGGTCCTGAATATAGGAGATAAATACATAAAAAGCTGGGTCCTAACCAGTGTGATGATTGGCAGACAGCTAATCCTTAGAGGATGGAAGTCAACTGATGCACCCTCATTTCGTGAGTGGTGCACCGAGTTGGGTAAAGTGGCAGCTTTTGAGGAGATGGGGGGGGGGGGGGGATTATAAAGGGTTATTAAGGGTTATAAGTTGATTCCGAATGCATAATTCTGTTGTTAAATTTAGTTTTGTCTGTGTTGGAATCAATAAAACATTTTCAATAAAAAAAAAAAAAAGAAGAAGAATATCTCAGCTCTGTATGCATAAAAAAGTAATCCATATGACTCCAGTGGTTAAATCCATATCTTCATAAGTGATATGATAGGTGTGGGTAAGAAACAGACCAATGTTTAAGTCCTTTTTTACTATAATTCTCCACTTTCACATTCTTCTTCTTTAAGTTTTGGCGATTCGCATTCTTTGTGCATATCACCACCTACTGGGCATGGAGAAGAATTTATTGTAAAAAGGCTTACTTTTATGCTGCCTTTATGTGCATTTTGGAGCTTGACAATTTTGGTACCCATTCACTTGATTTATATAGACCTACATAGCTGAGATATTCTTCTAAAAATCTTCATTTTTCTTCAGCAGAAGATTGAAAGCCATACACATCTGAGATGGCATGAGAGTGAGTAAATGATGAGATAATTTTTGGGTGAACTATCCCTTTAAAGCAAAAGTGCGGCATACCAACTCCTAACAAGTTTTGAAATTCATGTACATTGTTCATGTACAAATGTCATATTGCTATGCTTTTTGTTATGAATGTTTGTATTAAATAGCATTTTCACTAGTGTTCTAAGACTTTTGCACCTCTCTGTATGTAATATAGTAGCAGACCTCATCTGCCTCAATTCAAAGAGAGCTAAATAATTATCTTTCTTTCTCTTAGGAAACTGTGATACCTTCATACCACTGTAGCAACGGTCCACAGACCTTTCCTCTGATTTGCCAGGAGAAAAGCCCTCCAGAGTCCCTTATCATGTGTCCCAGCACTGCATTAACCATCACTGATGAAACCTCAACTTGCACAGACCAGGAACAAGCTGACTCATCATCAGGCAGCTCCATTGAGGACTCTCGAGATGGTCCTGCGTCCCCACTGTCAGGCAGCTCCTGCAGCTGTGCGTTTTCCATGAAGGAACCCATTGAGGTCGGAGAAAACGAAGACTGCAGTCAACTGGTGGCCACCGGTCTGGCTACATGCCACTCCTGCAGGACGGGAGATGCTTTTGACACCAAAGGAGAAAATGTACAGGTCATCAACCTGAAAGAGCCTCTGCTATGTGAGAACTGCTCCTCAGAGGGCCTGCCTGCTTGTGCTGGAAGTGCTGACTGTGATTATGTGGATCTACAACGTTCCCAAGAACTCTATCTGGACTACAGCAGCCCTGCTGGTAAGGAAGCCATGTCAGAGATACCATATAGACAGAATGAACCTTGTTGCTGCAGCATAGAATCCACCACCGTTCCCCTCTTGCCGTCAGTCAGTGATAATAAGCAGGGCCTTTCGCTGATCGACAGTGAGGACCTCAAACTGTCCAACCCGGATGCAGACACAGACTATCAGAACCAGTGCTCAGAGGCTGCTCCCACAACCGGTAAGAAAACACATTCAAAAACAACGTGAATGCATTTGAGGTATTACAAAGTATTGCTTCATAGTGTAATGCACAAGATGCCAGAGCACATGTGTTTATCCCAGATTTACTAGCATTGTGATATGACTGTTTTCCAGTTGGAAAAATATTATGAAAGATTGGAAAAGATGAAAGGTCTTTCAGTAATGCTCACAAAAATGCACTGTGGCAATAATCCAATCTCAATGGTTTGATCATGTAACAGATGGCCAAGTTAACAAACTAGATAGCACCCTTTTACTATAACCTTTCTACAGTACAAGAAGACAAATTTTATGATATGCGTTTGTTTCTTTACTAATGATTTTTTGTAATTATATATATATATATATATATATATATATATATATATATATATATATATACTCAATATACTCATATTACATTTGGATATTATTAAAACTGAATTGTGTAATTTCTGCGCTACTGGCGTCACCAAAAGGAATTGCAAATATGATGATTGTGAACAAACAGGCTTCCCAAACACTCTCCCTGTCTTCTATTGGTCGGAAAGATAGTCCAGTCCCCAAACTCACACCATTGGTTGAGCCAATGTTGCTGTGTCAGGATAGTTGGGATGCTCAAACAGAGAAATATTTTGATAGTGCAACAGAGACACTCTTTTTGGGGAAAAGCTGGGATAAGAGGAGGTATTTTAACATTGTAAAAAATACACACTTCAGCTTTAATTACTATTGCAAAAACCAAAAACAACATGTAAGAACAAGCAGTACAAAGTAAGTTCATGTAGCTCATTAATCTTAGTAACTACAGGTATATATGTGCGTACACAGGAACATGAACACTATTAAATAAAATCTGACCATTGTTTCTTTAATTAGTAATAAGAACAAGCACATTCAGGTAATGTGCATTCCAGTAAGCAGTGTTTATGAAAATATGGCAGGTAGCCATTGCAAAGAGTGGGAGTAAGGTCTATTATGACCCAGTGGTTAATGACTAAAAGATGTGTGAAATGTGAGTCACTGTGTGTCTAGAGCATGTATATTCTGAGAAAAAAAATAGGAACTATTCAATCTGGCTATGTTGAAATTCTTAATGGAAGGAAACAGTTAAGCGCTTTGTCTTTTAAAATGGATAGACAAAAATAACAGGTTCTTTGCCAAGTCAGGGCTGACGTGGCATTATTGGTCTCTGATTTGTAATGTAGACTACATACAGTGGCCCCAAAATATAATTGGACAATTAATGCACACTTAAAAATGTCTGATAACAATACATACACTACTGGTCAAAAGTTTTGAAACACTTAACTGAAATGTTTCTCATGATCTTAAAAATCTTTTGATCTGAAGGTGTATGCTTAAATGTTTGAAATTAGTTTTGTTGACAAAAATATGATTGTGCCATATTAAGTTATTTCATTATAAAACTAAAATTTAATAATAAAAAAAAAACTTTTTGAAATTGATGACTTGGACCAAATAATAAAGAAAAGCAGCCAATAAGTGCCCAACATAGATGGGAACTCCTTCAATACTGTTTAAAAAGCATCCCAGGGTGATACCTCAAGAAGTTAGTTGAGAAAATGTCAAGCGTACATGTCTGCAAATTCTAGGCAAAGGGTGACTACTTTGAAGATGCTAAAATATAACACAGTTTTGATTTATTTTGGATTTTGTTTAGTCACAACATAATTCCCATAATTCCATTTATGTTATTCCATAGTTTTGATGACTTTACTATTATTCTAAAATGTGGAAAAAAAATTATAATAAAGAATAAGTGTTTCAAAACTTTTGACCAGTAGTGTATATCAAACCAGGTAGTATTTATTTTAAAGAAATATAACACAGACACACTTGTCAAGCAAAACATTTCATAAAATAGGTTTAAGTTAATGAATTAAGACAAAAAGTATATAGACAACTTCTTGTTGACAAACGTTAGTGGAAATTGTCTGTAGTTAGAGTGCTAAACTACACCTGTAGTTACTCTGCTAGGACACCTGTTTGAACTTTAGGGGAAATGAGTTTATAAATCTACAAAAAAATGCCACTTGGTTTGATATTTTCTAAGCAGTGTCCAAATACTTTTTGGAACGACTGTTTTTAGATAACTAAAGGACCTAGGTCAGTAAATGGCATAGTATTGTCACTGTTTCAGTAAGAATACAAAGCAGTTTTCTCTTATTTTACTAGTATGGCTGAATAATACAGATAATATGCAAATACAGTGCATCCGGAAAGTATTCACAGCGCTTCACTTTTTCCACATTTTGTCATGTTACAGCCTTATTCCAAAATGGATTAAATTCATTATTTCCCTTAATTCTACAAACAATACCCCATAATGACAACGTGAAAGAAGTTTGTTTGAAATCTTTGCAAATTTATAAAAAAATAAATAAAAAAAAACACGTACATAAGTATTCACAGCCTTTGCTCAATACTTTGTTGAAGCACCTTTGGCACCAATTACAGACTCAAGTCTTTTTGAGTATGATGCTACAAGCTAGGTACACCTATTTTTGGGCAGTTTCTCCCATTCTTCTTTGCAGGACCTCTCAAGCTCCATCAGGTTGGATGGGGAGCGTCGGTGCACAGCCATTTTCAGATCTCTCTAGAGATGTTCAATCGGGTTCAAGTCTGGGCTCTGGCTGGGCCACTCAAGGACATACACAGAGTTGTCCCGGAGCCACTCCTTTGATATCTTGGCTGTGTGCTTAGGGTCGTTGTCCTGTTGGAAGATGAACCTTCGCCTCAGTCTGAGGTCCAGAGCGCTCTGGAGCAGGTTTTCATCAAGGATGTCTCTGTACATTGCTGCATTCATCTTTCCCTCGATCCTGACTAGTCTCCCAGTTCCTGCCGCTGAAAAACATCCCCACAGCATGATGCTGCCACCACCATGCTTCACTGTAGGGATGGTATTGGCCAGGTGATGAGCGGTGCCTGGTTTCCTCCAGACATGATGCTTGCCATTCAGGCCAAAGAGTTCAATCTTTGTTTGTCATGGTCTGAGAGTCCTTCAGGTGCCTTTTGGCAAACTCCAGGTGGGCTGTCATGTGCCTTTTACTGAGGAGTGGCTTCTGTCTGACCACTCTACCATACAGGCCTGATTGGTGGAGTGCTGCAGAGATGGTTGTTCTTCTGGAACGTTCTCCTCTCTCCACAGAGAAATGCTGGAGCTCTGTCAGAGTGACCATCGGGTTCTTGGTCACCTCCCTGACTAAGGCCCTTCTCCCCTGATCGCTCAGTTTGGCCAGGCAGCCAGCTTTAGGAAGAGTCCTGGTGGTTCCAAACTTCTTCCATTTACGGATGATGGAGGCCACTGTGCTCATTGGGACCTTCAGTGCTGCAGAAAGTTTTCTGTACCCTTCCCCAGATCTGTGCCTCAATACAATCCTGTCTCAGAGGTCTACAGACAATTCCTTGGACTCCATGGCTTGGTTTGTGCTCTGACATGCACTGTTAACTGTGGGACCTTATATAGACAGGTGTGTGCCTTTCCAAATCATGTCTAATCAACTGAATTTACCACAGGTGGACTCCAATCAAGTTGTAGAAACATCTCAAGGATGACCAGTGGAAACAGGATGCACCTGAGCTCAATTCTGAGTGTCATGGCAAAGGCTGTGAATACTTATGTACATGTGATTTTTTAGTTTTTTATTTTTAATAAATTTGCAAAAATTTCAAACAAACTTCTTTCACGTTGTCATTATGGGGTATTGTTTGTAGAATTTTGAGGAAAATAATGAATTTAATCCATTTTGGAATAAGGCTGTAACATAACAAAATGTGGAAAAAGTGAAGCGCTGTGAATACTTTCCGGATGCACTGTATGTCTAGCCTTCACAGTGTTTTGCCTTGAAAACTTCTCAACAAATGTGACTAGCCAGGCTGGTTTGGCTCCAGGAAAGGAGTGTACATAATTTTCATGGAAATATTGCTCTTACTATTTTTGCTGTCTTCCACTAAACAACAGCACTGATGTTTTGCCTATTTTTGGCAGGTCAGGTGACAGGAAACAACAACACTACTTTTATCTCCAGTGGGCAGGTAATGAACTTCAGTGGTGAGGTCATCGTGGTATACGTCAGTCAGACATCACTGGGCAGTGGAGGGGGAACAGAAGAGCCCTTTAGTTGTCCAGTTCAGGAGGAATCTAATGAGGACAGCTTCCAAAGTGAGCCCAAATCTAACATTGGCACAGCACCGCAGGGTAAGAACAGAGCCGTCCACTCTGAGAGACACCTGCCTGTACAGGAAGTAACCAATGACTGGTCCTGTCAGAAATAAAGATGCAAGGAACTACCAGAATATTTTCAACTGGACTGGAATTGATTTTTTTGTCTTGTTTCTATTTTTATGATTATTATTGATTAATGATTGGTGTATTGACAGCAACTAGAGCAGTGGTTCTAAACTGGTGAGAGGTCGCAGGTCTTTTGTGGTCTGGGTTATGAAATAAACATGCTTATAAAATGCTTCCCGACAGGGCCTAATGCGGGGGGGAGGGGGGAGGGGGAGGGGGGGCCTCATTTCGCTGTCCGACTGGACGGGACACAAGGAAAACCCCGATCCCCCCCCCCCACACACACACACACACACTTAGACCCGGCCATGCTTCCTGTATCTTTGTCGTTGACATCAAAGTTTGTGCTTCCAATCAAAGTCTACAGTGTTTTAATGTAAATTAATCAGCGGCAATAAAAGACAGCAGCAAAGGTTTTAAAGATGATTTTTTTTCTTACTTTAAATGCAGTGTTACAACCAGTGTTGGGTGCAATCTTATTACAAAGTAATTAATTACTGCAATAAAATTACTTTTTAGTACAAAACGTTGTGTTCAGATTACAATTACTGACTTTTACTATTGAGTTAATTTAAATGACTTTTCTAAAATAATAGTACATACAATATGTAGAGTACATTTATAACATTGTATAAATATGTACATATGTTTGCGTTTCTGTGACAGCTGAAAGGCATCTGTCCCCTAATGAGACACTGAACAAAGAGGAAATATAGACATTATTTTTAATATGTTCTGTAAGGTATTTTTTTTTATAAAAGTAGTTAGTAATGCAGTTACTTTTTAGATTGGTTATCTGTAATCTGATTACAATTTTACAGTAGTATTTTTGTAGTGAATTACTTTTTTTGAGTAACTTATCCAACACTGGTTACAACGCTATACAGAAGCACAACGTGGCATCAGGGGCAACGCCAGTTTCAGCCTCAGATGGCATGTCCACGGACCACCCACAATCCATGCTCTTACGGTTGTTAGAGCTCCTTTTATTCTACAACGATGACGTGAGAATCAGGTGAAAGCCCCTTAAATCGCACATCTGCTGTTGTTAATGCAGTTGCATTCAGCCTATATTGTCGGGCCTATGCAGTTAATGTTAATAATAGCCTAATAAATTGTGTTTGTTTACTTTTGTATGATTAACAATTTCAGTACGGTTTGTGGCGCCACTTGATGTCCATGTAATATCTGGGTCCTGAAGCAAAGCTATTTGAGAACCACTGAACTAGAGTGCTATTTTATGAAAAATGCTATGCATTTGTTGATCTATGTATTTATACCATATAAATTAGGTACTTCATGTTGTTTTGCAGTCAGCATTGAGAGGATATTAGCATGGCAAGTGCTAATAATTTGATGACAGTAAAGGTCAAGAACATTGACCCTAGAATCTCTCAATTTCCAACAAACCCTATGTTGAAGAGCCAAATAAATAGTGGCTTGGTGTGACAAGAAACCAAACCTGGGCCAAACACAATACTAACAAAGCCAGAGAAAGCACAAATGTGGCCACCAGAACAAACGCATGGTGTTTTTCACTTTCTCAGCTTGTGCTCCTCTTTTGGACTCCTTTTCTTTGGGGGGGATTGAGTGATCGGGCAATATCTCATGGTGGGAACCATTATATGGTGATTGTTAGATCTCAAACAAGTTAGCAAGGAAATTATCAATAGTTTCAGTATGTTGATTTGCAGTGTCTATATATATTTTTATGAATTAAAACCATCATTTGTACATGTTAAAATTATTTTTTGTGTTATTTATCGTGCCATTTTGTGCCGCTAACCTGACAGGTCGGTGTGACTGGAGCAGAAAAAGAAAATGACATTATTTACAAGCATTAAATGTATATAGTGATTGAATTCCAATGTTCTGATACACCAGTAGTGATTTTACAACCATTACTGTAAATAAAGCTTATTTGTATGAAGCAATTTTTTTCCCTTAAATGAATGTGATGGAGTGAGAGAGCTATTTGGTTTAGTGATAAGATGTGTTTATTGCTTGTGCATAACATACTGTATGTGGTAAAACCCCAGTCTTTCAGCAAATCCGATGTTGACACAATACCTTTAAAAATAGCAGTCAGTTGCTACCAGATGTCACAAACTTAATACAAACATAAGTATTGTGTTTAGCCACTTGAGGTGAGAATTTCACCAAAGAGTGCTGGATGTTTGGAGTTTGATTGGACAAACATGGAGAAGGGTTGAGTTTTGCCTGCCAAAACAGGAAGATATGACTTGTTCCACTCAAGGAGCCTTCAGGCACATTTGGTTGCTCTTGACTAACAATAGATGTGTAATTGTCCTGCCATCTAGTGGACTACTATTATAATTAAAGTCATTAGATCAACTGATTTTGTTTGTTGTACTTAAATTGCTGTTAATGCAAAAATCTAAACCCAAAATCAAGTTGAGGGGGGCCTCCAAAGATGTGTGCCACGGGCCTTGCGGAATCATGATCTGGCCTTGGTAGCCAATTGGGAAACTTTGGGAACACCACTGAAAAAAGAGCAATGGATCATTCCATACTGGTCACTGTTAAAGCTGCAATGATCTTAATGCATTATAGTCATGTCCAAACAGATCATATGCTATCAGGTGACGGGAGAAGCCCAGGTTTGGACACAGGTGCTCCACTAGCTTGGCTGGAAACTACCTGATTTTTTCATGATGAAAGATTGAACAGACTTTCCCATAATTCAAGATCTAACAGTTTTTGCAACACTACTCATTGGAATCAGTGTGTAGATTTTGGCTGTTATAAGGTTCACTTGATTCAACTGTGGTTGCTTGAAGCTATTTATGCGAAATTAAAAAGGAGTTCCTTTGTCAAAATACAGCTTTTGCTTTAATGGTTTAGGAAGAAAAGTCCTGTAAAATCAAGTGAAACATTTTGCCAGTGACTTTCCCAGAATTTCTTCATGTGGAATATAAAGAGTGATTTATTTTGCATGCCAAACAAGATCAATTCGTTCTGACCTCCAAAGAAGAAAGGGGATTTTGTGTCTGTCCTCCTTATTCAAGTACAAATGACGCCCGAGCATTTCTCTTAACACTCATGAGTTGCTTTGAAAGAGATCATTCTTGCTGGTAAATATTTTATAAAACTAGTGGGAAAATGAATGTCTTCAGGTAAGGATGCTTTTGTACTTTTTGTAAAACTTAATCAAAACTAATGTTATGTTTAATAAATTAAATTATTAAGAGCATGCATTAAAAGTTTCCTTTTAATACATATACTGTAAATGGTTATAATTTGATGTCTTTTTGTCTTTCAAGAGCTTTGTATATTGCTATTATTCTTTTTAAAAATGTAAATTTTAAGTTTAAAAACTGAAAACACTTATTCTATGGTTATGAATTGAAATATAAGTTGAAACACATTTAAAAATTGAAACACTTTCAGGGGGCTTTTCATCAACAGCTGGTCATCTGATGTTCAGCTTGATGGGAAAACTGCTATAGTGACTGGAGCAAACACTGGTATTGGGAAAGAAACAGCGAGAGACCTGGCAAAGCGGGGTGGGTACTGAAGCCAAATCAACATTCACTATGGAAATAACACACTGAGCTTTCTTTTCTTAGAGGATATAATGAAATATATTAGATGTGACTGTGCACAACCTTTTGGTCGAAAATAGCCAGGATTTGTTTTTCAGCTATTTGCTGAAAACAAATTAATAGCTTTGGTCAGTTGTTCAAAGAATAGTCATTCTTCAGTGAAATTTAACAAAACTTGTCATCAGACCCTTCAAACTTATTTTTCCATTGAAAATCTGGTTGTTTTATACATTTAATTTCTTCAATATGCTTTAAAGCAATAGTTCTCCCATAAATTACAATTATGTCATCATTTACTCACCCTCATTTTGTTCCAAACTCATATGACTTTTCTGTGTAACACAGTAGGAGATATTACACAGCAATGTGAGCCTCAGTCACCATTTACTTTCAGTGCATCTTTTTTCCATATTAGTGAACAGTGATTGAATCTAAAAAAAAAATATTTCACTGTAAAAAATGATTTTACCTTTTAGTTATTATAACTTAAAATGTAGAGTTAGAATAACTGCCCTGGATTGATCTTGCTCAGATAACCCAACTATCCAAGTTTTTGTTGGCTGAACTTGTGATAAGTTATTAAACTTAGAAAAACTATTTAGCTGAAATCAAAAATATAAGTCAAGAGAACAAGGCACATCATCATGACGTATTCGGATTTCTAACACACACTACATTATGAATAAATTATGCAAATAACAGTGTTACTGTCTTTTACTGTTGCTGCTTGTTTTTACGCTGTTGGTTGTTGTGTTTGTTGTCACTTTCAGTTATTTTTCATGTAGCAATAATTTAAAGCTCATCTTTTCACTCAGTGATGTTTTTGATGATTGTGTTTGATGAAAGTGTGTCTCCTTGACAAGCTTAAGTCTGAATATGATAGAGGGATCAAATGTTGGTCTCTGATTTACCATTAAATGGCATATTATTTTACCTCTGACAATGGGATAGCCCTAACTGCTTTTATGATAATCAATATTAAATTATAAGTAATTTAACTTTTATATTCAGTTTGAATTGAATTAGAATGAAGTTGATTGAACCAAGAATGTCATATTTACTTAAATTACTAAGTTATATTGATTTAAGTCAACTTTGTGTTCTGTGTAAACAGCTTTCCCTCCTACGTTTGCTGTATTGAAAGCGAGTTGGCTTTATTTAGCTGATCTTTATGTAACTGTGTAGGGGCACGGGTGATCCTGGCCTGCAGAGACATGGTGAAAGCTGAACAAGCCGCCAGTGACATCAGCAGAGAAGTGGAAAATGCTACAGTCATGGCTCGTCAACTGGATCTGGCCGACACCAAATCCATCTGTGACTTTGCTGAGTTGATTTACAACAGTACGTTATGACTGACTATTTTTTGTATGATACACTTTATTAGATGTGTACTGTGGCCCCAAGCAGTTTAAGACACTTAAGCTACATTTAAAATATCTGAATGTCATTGCATCATAGAACGAAATATCAACGTAAGTGTCCTTTATTTAAAAGATAGCACAAGTATGCTTTTTGAGCAAAACATTTCATAAAACACTTGTTAAAACAATAGATATACTGTTAAAAAAAGAAGACAATAAAAATATTTGGACACTATGGCCCCATTTACACCTTTTACATGCGTTTTTGGTGATTGGATCGCTATGGGATAGCACTTGACCTCATTAAATGATAGGTGCAAATGCACCCAAGACCCACTGTGATCGGATCACTGAAACCACATGTGGTCAGGGACCTCATTCAACGAAGGTGTAAATGAAAATGCGTTTTCACTATCCGGTTACAACTATGTAAGTTATTACTTAGTGATAAGGTTACATTACAGTCATCCATTGTTAAAGTGCTTTGCTGTGGGTTCTTGCCTTTTTCTGTTTTGAATGGTGGCCAAGAAGTGTACAACAGTGAACAAATAAAAGCTGAAAACACAAAGGGAATAAGCCACATCAAAATTGATAGAAAATAAATATTTTTAAGCACTATATTTTAAGCCGCGTTCCAGTCTGACTCAATACATGGGTGATCATGAGGCTGCTCGGAAGATGCAGGGAGCTGCTAGTCCCACTGCAAGTCACTACAAGAGTTCCCTGGTCAACACATCACAAGAGAGCACTGACCGAGGAACTGAGCATTTATACGACCTAAATACAGACCATTTTCTCGGGAGCGGGACACCTTGTAAGAGTTGCCGGTACGCAAGAATAGCTGCAGGTACAGTGACTTCATTTTCGCATTATTGCCCGGTGTGGATTCGAGCAAATGTTGATGAAATAATGTACATTGAGATCTGGTATAAACCCAATCAGTAATTGGCCAGAGCACTTAAAGGGGTCATGACATGAGTAGTCAAATTTTCCTTCATTTTTTGACATATTAGAGGTCATTGTACTATAAAAACCTACTGTAAGTTTCAGAACTCAAATTTCCTCCTTACTGCTAAAAGAGCATTTGTTGAATCCAAGCTGCCAAAACGACTCGTTCTCTACTTCCTCCCAATTGTGATGTCACACTGTGGTAGACATTTGCATCTGACCACCTCCACAACACATCAATGCCTACATTAGCTTTAATCACTTCAGTAGCCCGTCCAGTAGCGGAAAACAGTGAGATGGGAAGGAGAGAGAGCAGGTCAGTTAAGAGCAGAGAGCCAATCTTAACAATGGGTGTGTACTGTCAAGTCTTAAAGGAGAAGCAGCACCAAAACCGAGCGTTTCTGACATTTTTTTTTTTTTTTTTTTTACAAATATATGATTGTTTACTATTTTTTCCCCCTTACTTACTATTTTTACTATTATAAGTGAACCTCGGGTAACTTTGACAGGATTTCTATCTGATCACAGTGGAGCGCATTTGACTGCGAGGTGTAAATACAATCCAGCTAAGAATATCCAGATACTATCCGGATATGTAACGCATGTTAATGCAAGGTGTAAACTGAACATGTCCATAGTTAATGTGATGAACTCCACTTTGATAAGATGCCTGTGTGAACTTGAGTGTGAGAAATCACATTGGGACCAGTTGGTTAAATAAATAAAACTACTGAGTGGTGGTGGTGTAGTGAACTAAAGCACTGAACTGATAAGCAGAAGGTTGTTGGTTCAATCCCCACAGCCACCACCATTGTGTCCTTGAGCAAAGCACTTAACTCCAGGTTGCTCCAGGGGAATTGTCCCTGTAATCAGGGCACTGTAAGCTGCTTTGGATAAAAGCATCTGCCAAATGCATTAATGTAAATTATTGCAAAAATGGCTCAGAAAAGTGAAGTTAGTTCTGAGAAAAGATCTTGTATTATTTGTTTGATATTTTGTTAATCATATTGAGACATTTTTAAACCTTAAGTGTCCAAGTCCTTTTGGGGGGCTCTGTATGTGCAATGCATATAATGTGTTGGTGCCCCTTCAAAATGACTTCATACATGCTCTGGTTTAATTCTGACCAGATCTTTTAAAATAAATAAAATATTACTTTTTGTTTCAGCTGAAAAATCTTTACATTTGCTGATTAATAATGCTGGAGTGGCAATCTGTCCATACTCCACAACAGCAGACGGTTTTGAGACACAGTTTGGAGTCAATCATTTAGGTATTATAAATTACACTTTTCATCCTTATTGAATCTGCATTGTGATATAGAGTGTAAGAAAACATCAAAGCTATTCTCTGTAAGCTATTTATCTGTATTTCTTATATCATATATTCCTTATTTGTTGTATAGCTATAGAGATTGTTGTTCACACTTGAAATGCATTCAGAGATGAAGATGAATGACTCCTTTTCTTCTTCAGGACATTTCTTTCTCACATTTCTCCTTATGGATCTGTTGAAGCATTCAGCTCCTTCTAAAGTGATTAATGTCTCCTCATTGGCTCACTCCATGGGAAATATCCACTTTGTGGACCTGAACAGCAAGAAAAGCTATCATCCTGTGAAGGCCTACGTGCAGAGCAAGCTGGCCAATGTACTCTTCACACGAGAGCTTGCCACAAGAGTGGAGGGTAAGAGCATAATTTGATGAGACACACACACACACACACACACACACACACACACACACACACACACACACATACACACATATGCTGTATATAGTGGGGTCCAAAGGTCTGGAATCCCAATTCTGGGATCTTTTTAATATAACACCTTTAAAAATTATGAAAGTGTACATGGAAAAGGACTAAAGTGTTGTAGTTTAAGCAGTTGTACAATGAAAATCCAAATATGTGTTCAAGGGAACAGTGAAACATAAGCAGCATTGTTTAGACTGATACAGCTGCTGGCAAGGCTGGGCTTCCAAATAATTGCATTGCTAATGCATTAGTATGGTATCCCAACATGAGTGTCCCATGTCTTACCCACAAGAAATCTGGTATTAAGGCAACAACAGCATTCTTGCACACTGCATATTCTGACTGCTTTTGTCCATTAATAACATTCATGGTCTTAGGCTATCACATAAAATGGAAGCCAGCTTCTCATTTCACTTACTAGACTTATTAAATGCTGATTATCATGCGGTCCTCTTTCTTTGCAGAGACGGGGGTGAGTGTGTATGCTGTGGACCCAGGCTTAGTGAAGACAGACCTCATCAGACATATGAAGAAGTCTCTGCAGTTCTTTGTGAAGACATTTGGGTTTCTGATAAAAACTCCCGCAGAGGGCGCATACACCATCCTGTATTGTGCTCTTACCCCAGACCTGCCCACTGGCGCCTACTACAGGTTTGTTAGAGCTACTTCAAGTGGTGCTAGCCTGTTGCACTCGTAAACTCCATGAAAGCCACAAAAAGATATTACAAGTTTTACTGGCTATCTTTTTTATGTAGGCCTACTTAATTTGGCAGCAACCAAGAGAAATGAAATTTCCACACATTAATGTGTAATAAAGTAATTATTTCTCTAAAAATCTCTCACAGTAACTGTGCTCTGGCTTCATGCTCAAGAGCAGCTAATGATGACAACACTGCGAGCAGACTGTGGGCTGCCAGCTGCCACCTGCTGGGGATTCGTTGGAGATGAAATGACTTCCTCCACAGCCTTATTTCACACTATTTCCCTTATTGAGTTTCCTTATACCCCGGTTTGTCTATATTAGCCCAACTGAGTCTTCTTTCAATGCCTCTGCACATATATAATACCAGTATTTTATCGGTTATTGGTTATGGGTTCAGACTGTTCCTGACTTTGGTCATCTGATGATGAAACTGTAAAGAGTGTAAAAGACTAGAGTTGAGCAAAATAGTATTTTTTGTCTGTATTAAGAAAATATTCAACAAGAAACAGAACATAGCAGACTACTAAAAAAGGTTACATGATAAATAAATGATACATAAAAACAGTGAAATAATCATAACTTTGATATTATACACATCTAATACATTTAACCCTTGTGCGTCAATAAAAAAAAAAGTTAGTGGTCCTCAGAGGTCAAAAATGTCCGTGTCAAAAAACTGCCATAATAATATTATATATTAATATTATTTTATATATTATTGTAATTGTTTTTATGAAAAAAAAAAAAAAATTAAATTATTTTCCATAATGATATGGGGAATTATTATTATTATTATTTTGATTATCACACTCTGGAATATGTCAATGATTAGCAACAACATTGATTTTGATGCATTATTATTTTT
Source organism: Myxocyprinus asiaticus (assembly GCF_019703515.2). Taxonomy (NCBI): domain Eukaryota; kingdom Metazoa; phylum Chordata; class Actinopteri; order Cypriniformes; family Catostomidae; genus Myxocyprinus; species Myxocyprinus asiaticus. The sequence continues at coordinate 18,183,074 of NC_059384.1, forward strand.
TGTGCAGTGTCAGATTAAAAAAAAAAAAAACTCACTCAGGACCTTAGAGGACAAAAATGTCCATGTCAAAAAACTGCCATAAAAATATTATATATTAATATTATTTTCCACTTTCACTGATTTAGATTTTTTTTAACCAACATCAGTCCTGATCATAACTACCAAATATTCATTCATTTTCAGGATTTTAACCCTTTAAATGCCAGTTTGTTTACATAATGCCACTGTTGTTTTTACACACACACATACACACAAATTTCTCAATACACATGTACAAAACACACTCTGACATCCATACCAACACACCCACACAATTTTAACTGCATCATTTATTCAATTGGCCTGCAGTGCACTATAATACAACAAACAGAAAATAGGAAAAAAGCATGTATTTGCTCCATAGGCTAAACATAAGAAAAATGGCACCATCTGGTGGAAAATATAAAAAATTTACATTTTGAAACCAGGGCTCCGGAATGAAAGCATAATATCATTGAATTCATGATTTTATGCTTTAATGGCACTGGGATTAAATATAGCCATTTTAATGGGTTTCAATGGGGACATTTTTGTCCTTAAGGTCCTGAGTGTAACTATTTTGTGTCCAGAGTGTATAATAGATGTATTATAGGAACTGAGGTCGAAATATCAAAGTTCCCCCCAAAATATACACCTTTAACAAAATGTATACAGTTGGCATTAATACAGCCAAAATTATCGAAAAAACAAAAATGAAAAAGACAAAAATGTCCCTAAGGTCGCACAAGGGTTAAACACTTCTACACAAAACGATTAAAGAGATATGTGCATGTTTATTGACCTATTTCCCTTCATTGAATAAAGTATCATACCTAAAATAACACTGAAAAAATAGTGAATCTGTTATCTATCTATCTATCTATCTATATATCCATCCATCCATCCATCCATTGTGTTGTCAATAGTTTGTAGAGAAACATCCGACTGGCGCAACGAGGACATCTAGTGGACGTAGGTGTCTTTAATTTGCACATTTTGGATTCGGTTTTAAATGGCTGACGTAATTGGATTGTGTGGTGTGTTGACGTCTAGCGGAATGTCCTGCATTGCAAAATAAACTGTTAATAACTTAATTGAAGTTCAAGAGAAAAATAGTGTGGGTGTACATTATGTCCGCCAAGTCATGCAAGCTGCGGGTGCACGACAGCATCACATTCTTTACATTGACCTCAGACGTGTTTCATTGGCCAGAAGACAGTGCTCTGGAGGGGAGGGGCTTGGATCCGGACTGCATAGTAATATGTCATTCATAAAATGACAGAACGCTAGAGTAGAGCACCACAGTTTTCTGGGGGAAACTTGCCAATAGTGGAACAATGCACTCAATAAGGTAGGCAATTCTTTGTTTTCATGGATTTCTTTTCTTTCATTCAGCCTCTATGGAAAATGAAGTTACTTTCAGAAGCATCTATAATTATTGTGACATTTATAGATGTTCTTTGGCGCTTGCGATATTTTGAAACATGACGAAAAAGTTACCCACAAATACCAATTATTGATTTATTTACCATAAGCTATTACATTTTTGATTATACTAGTTGACAATGTTTAGTTAGTAGACAGATTATTTCCTTTACTTCAAAATTCACCTTAAGAATGATCTGAGTTTTGTCAGTTTTGTCTTATCCAAAATGTATTTAACCATTTGTTTATTTTAAAATGAAAGCTGTCCATCTGCAAACACGTGCATTCTATCTGTCTTTTATCAACTCCAGAAATTTCTTCTGTGGTCAGTGGAGTTCTTCTGTAAGACTTGATGATAGAACAGTCATAATAACAGGAGCGAATACAGGCATAGGCAAAGAGACTGCTAGGGATCTTGCAAAAAGAGGTAAGAATATAAAGAATTTCAGCATGATATGTTCACTATACCAATACCTGATGTAGATGAAATATTATTGAATATTTACCTATAAATGACTTTGTTACACAACAATTTTTCAGGATACACTTCCTCTTAACTCAGACTTGACCTTTATTACGAAAACGCTCTGTATGATCTTATTTGATCCATTCATTGCACATGTAAAGCTCTTTGTGGATGTGGATGTCAACCTGTTAAAGGACAAAACCGTCTATGTTGCAACTTGTCAGAGAACACAAAGAAAAATGTAATCTAATTAGAATTACGGGGCAAATTGTTCTATTTGTACTCATGTTCTCTGCCGCAGACATATTCATTTTCAATCTAGTTTATTTAGTACATGTCTAAAACATTAGTTCACCCAAAAATGAAACTTCTGTCATTACTTACTCACCCTCATATCATTCCATACCCGTATGACTTTCTTGCTTCTGTGAAACACAAAAAGGGAAACTTTGAAGGCTTTTTTCCCAAAATATATTTATTGGCATTTTGTGCAGATACAACATCTTGTATATATAAAAATGAAATAAACCACAGCTCTGCTCCCTCCCCCCCCCCCAATCTCCTCTGTCCCTAATGCCCAAGGACAACCACACAACACATACAAGTACAAATAACAATAACAATACTATAAGTGTAATAGTTAAATGATACAATAAATGTACAATACAATTCAATACAATACAAAATAAAATAATAATAATAATAAACAAAATAAATATATAGTTAATCCTCATCTGCATTTTCAAGTGACAGATCAAAGGTATCAGTATAATTTAACAAAGGTTTCCATATTTTATGAAAGGTTTTTAAAGACCCTTTTAAAGAAAACTGATTTTTTCCAGCTTTAAACACAAGAGAATTTCTTTTACCCATCTATCATATGAAGGAGGGGATTCATGTTTCCACTTAAAGAATGAGCCTCCTGGCCAATAGTGTGGTGAAAGCAACAACCTCTTGTATTTTTGAAGGCAAATTAGGCTTAAAAGGAATTCCAAACAGAGCTGTAAAAGGGGTTGGAGTGGCTGATATATTAAAGGTTTTTTCAAAAGACTCAAATAATTTAGACCAAAACTCTGTCAGTACTGGACAGGAACAGAACATGTGAGTGTGATTGGCTGGAGATTGTCTGCACCTATTGCAAATGTCACTTCTGTCTGGGTATATTTTGGCTAGTCTGGCATTGGTGTAGTGTACTCTATGAAGAATATTGCATTGTATCAAACTGTGCCGGGCACATACTGTATAGAGGAAGAATGTACTATATCAATTATATAATCCCACTCTATTTCATGTATAGTGACCCCCAGCTGTTCCCAGGTATTTTTGTTCCCAGGTATTTTTGAGTGAAATAGAGGGGTCAGGATTTAATGAATCTATTAATTCACAAATAACAGAGATTAACCCTTTTCTGTCTGAGCTAAGAGAGAGAAGGGTGTCCATTTTAGAATCAGAAGGGAGATTAGGAAACTGGGGAAACTGACTTTGTACAAAATGTCTGATCTGAAAGAAGCGAAAAAGATGCGTTTTAGGAAGCTCAAACTTTTCTGACAATTCTGAAAAGGATAAAAATATTCCTTTATCATAAAGGTCCTTGATGGTACTGAGACCCCTAGAAGACCAGTCACGAAAAACTGGATCAGAACATGATGGTAGAAAAGATAAATGGTTTTAAACTCTAGGAGCCAGAGCTGACAGTCTGATTAACCCAAAATGCTTCCTAAATTGAACCCATATTTTAAGAGTATTGGCCACTACTAAACTGTCTGAGACATTTTTACTATTTATAGGAAGCTGAGAGCAAATCACCGAATGAAGGGAGAATTTTGAGGATGACAATTCCATTCGGGCCCAAACAGAATGTTCAGGAACTCTTGAGGAGCTGGTACAATACAAAAGCTTATTGATATTACAGGCCCAGTAATATTGTTGAAAATTTGGTAAAGTGAGGCCCCCAACTTTGAAGACTTTTAACTGGTTATTTTTGCATATAATAAATAGGGACTGGGGCTTTCAAGCTTCAAAAATAATGCAAAAGCACCATAAATTTGTCTATATGACTCATGCATTATATTCCAAGTCTTCTGAAGCCAAACAATAGTTTTATGTGTGGAATGCTTGGGAAAAAAAAAACAACCAGTATAATTCTTCAAAATGTCCCCATTTGTGTTACATGGCAGAAAGAAAGTAATACGGGTTTGGAACAGCATGAGGGTGAGTACATAATGACAAAACGTTTGGTTTAACTATTCCGCAGCCTTCAAGTTACTTGATTCTGTGACGAAAAGTTAAATTTTAGCCAGTGTTTCGATGTCACATGTGATGCAGCAAATGTGAACCTAAACAGCATATATTTCATCTTAAAAACTGACAGGCTCTCGAAAGCTCTGAATGCATGCTGATAAATAAATGACAGGAATACAATACTATCTGCCAGAGAGAGGTAAAACTGTACACTTTCCCACATGGACCCACTGGATTCCAACAAAGAGACTCTGATGCTTGCCAACCAAATTGCTCTGAATAGTATAATAGACTTTCTGCACAGTAATTACCAGGCTAACAGCTATTGTGTTAGTTCACCAGCCTAACATCCCTGTTTAGCACCAAATTAATTAGTTATGCAAGGAAATGTGCTGGAATATGTTAACAGAATTATTCAAGATCCATGAAGGATATCTACTCTCTCTCTCTCTCTCTTTTTTTTAAAATGCAACTGTTTGAGCTATGGAAAGCACATTAATATCAGCTTCTCTATGTGGCATCCTCAGGAGCTCGAGTCATCATGGCCTGTCGAGACTTGAAAAAGGCAGAGGAAGCCAGAAAAGAACTAATGGAGGATTCTGGAAACCAAAACATTGTGATCAATAAACTTGATTTATCAGATACCAAATCAATAAGGGCATTTGCAGAACTCATTAACAAAGGTGTGTTAAGACTTTTCATTACTTTAAATGCAATGCACTTTAATATGGTGACCCGAAACAATCCCAAAAGTGTTCATCATACAAAAGTGAACAAAAAAATCCAATCCCTCAAAATCAGACATTGATCAAAATTGATTAAAATGATTACCTATACATGATATATGGTTAGTTGGATTTTGATACTTGCATTGAGCATTTTCTTCTCCTGTTGTCTGTGACCCTTGAGAACAGACATGTGACCCATATCTGAGTCATGACCAGTGATCTATGACTCGTCATGTCATTTGTTAATTAGTCTTCATTCATTTTTTTGTGTTTTAGAAGAAGAGCAAGTCAACATCCTAATCAATAATGCTGGCATCATGATGTGTCCATACTCAAAAACCGCAGATGGCTTTGAGATGCAATTTGGTGTCAACCATTTAGGTAAAAAACTTGTGTTTGTTTGTATGTTTTTGTGCATACACATTTCAACTGATCCACATCTTAACCACTTACCACATGAGGGGTAGTCTAAGGAAGTCAGACTACCAGTAAAATAAAATGTCCTAATTAGTATCTAATCAATACTGCTACTTTAAACCAGTAAACCAAGTAATATGGTCAATAAAAAAACGACCTCTTTCAAATTAAGCACTAATTGTGCGTGGTTACAGACTATTTCCTTTTATAAAGCAACCTTGTTTTGCTTGACAAGTTTCAGAAGTCTTGTAATGTTAAATAATTTCTCAAACAGAGGACATAACCCTAAAATGTACATGCATGCGCCTTAATCGTTTTCCAACCCAAGTTGGTTTCCAGTTGTTTTGACTGCACTGCTCTTGCCAGGATCCAAACACTCACATAATATACTTCCTTTCTATATACATCCTTTTCCATCCATGTATTGAATCGTATACAAAAAGGTGCAGAGGCATCAACAGGACCTGCAAGACAATGAAAGGTCATGTTAGGTCAAGCAACCTCCTGACTATTTTTGTCCTCCCTAAACCTCCAATAGGACATTTTCTTCTCACCTACCTACTACTGGACCTCCTAAAGAAATCTGCCCCTGCTAGGATCATCAATGTGGCTTCTGTTGCCCATACGTGGGGCAGCATCTGTTTGGATGACATAAACAGCGAGAAAAGCTACTCTCCCCGGAGGGCTTACGGGCAGAGCAAACTAGCGAACATACTCTGCACACATTCGTTGGCCAAAAGACTGCAGGGTATGTGACCTTCATAGTAAGGCTGTCCATGTCAGACTAAACATGATTATTAAGAAGACAAACTATTGTCCCATTTGCTATCTTTTGCTCCCTAACTCTGCTTTATTTGGTATACGTGTGAGGAAAATGTGACATTAACTACTCCAGATGTTTTCCCTTGTTTTGTGGCAGCTATGTAAACTATACCAAAACCAGGCACAAACAGAGATAGAGGAAGGCACTTGGTCATAATTACCTCTGGGTTTATCTCTGAGTATTTCCTTAAGAATGCAGGACTGTTGAAAGCATGTGGAGAATGTCCTGTTTTCTGTGATTTTAAAGTGATTGTTATGCCTTCGATGTGCTGCATGCAGACAACACAGTCTTCAATTTGAACCCAAAATCTAATAATAGTGGACACTTGTAATCTGTTCAGATGCCCCTTAAACAAGTTACACATAGTCTTAGTTTGCAAGACCAAAAGAAACTCCCACTATAGCTGTTAGTGCTTACAAAGTTGGAGATTTATAAATATTCTGAAGGAAAATATTTTCAATTTGGAATGTCCAATTCCCAATGCACTCTCAAGTCCTCATGGTGGCGTAGTGACTCACCTCAATCCGGGTGGTGGAGGATGAATTTCAGTTGCCTCCATGTCTGAGACCATCAATCCATGCATCTTATCACGTGGCTTGTTGAGCGTGTTACCGCGGAGACGTAGTGCGTGTGGAGGCTTCACGCTATTCTCTGTGGCATCCACGCACAACTCACCATGTGCCCCACTGAGAGTGAGAACCACATTATAGCGACCATGAGGAGGTTACCCCATGTGACTCTACCCTCCCTAGCAACCGGGCCAATTTGGTTGCTTAGGAGACCTGGCTGGAGTCACTCAGCACGCCCTGGATTCGAACTCGCGACTCCAGGGGTGGTAGTCAGCATCAATACTCACTGAGCTACCCAGGCCCCAAGGATGTTTTGTTAAACTATTAAGTTAACTCAGACAGAGATGGAAAGGACAATCATATGCTAACAAACAGTACCAAAAAGTACCATGGTACTACTGTGTTTTTTGGACATGCTACAATGGCAATACCATATCTTTTTGGACATGTACAATGGCAGTAACATAATATTTTTGAAGCATATACCATAGATGAATATGGTTTTACCATATATCTGATACCATTGAACTTTAAAAAAAAAAAGAGAATTGTACTTACGCTAAACAGAATCTAACAGAAACATTACATAATGTACAACAGACATTAGTGTGTTTGTGTGATTCGCTCTATACAGCTAATAAGGAATCATACAGTATTTCATGTTGCAGGCACAGGTGTGACTGTGTACTCCCTCCATCCTGGCGTGGTGCAGTCAGAGCTGTTTAGGAACCTCAGCAAGCCTGTGCAGATAGCAGTCAAGGTCTTCCGCCCCTTCACCAAGACCACCGTGCAGGGGGCCCAGACCACCATCTACTGTGCTGTGGAGTCAGAGCTGGACATGGAAAGCGGAGGATATTATAGGTACAGAGTATAATGGGAAATAAAACTTGATCTACCATTGCATATTTGCTTTCCCTGCACAATATACACTATACAACAATTTTACTTTACATTGGGAGTTTGTAGAGTAGAATCTGACAGTATTAATAATGTGTCATTTTAATATTGAGGATTTACCTTGTTTACAGTGACTGTGCCCCAGCGAGGTGTTCGAGAGAAGCTTCAGATGATGAAATGGCTCAGAAACTCTGGGAACTCAGCTGTCAGATGCTTGGCATCACATGGGACTGAAACACGTATAGAAAACGTCTCTCATCAGTCATAGTTATGAGAAGAGTGGAATGAAAGCTTTTGTACTAATGTCATAGACTAGAGAATGTAAACTGGATTCATACAAGCACGATGTTTTATATTGTATATTACATACTTTTTCATGTCCCCCCCCTTCCCCCCATGGCTGCATTGGTGTATGCTGTAATTGTTTGAATAGAAATATTGAAATGTGATGAATTAAAATGTATTCTGGTCTGGCAAATCCTTTTCTCGTGCATTTGCATTCAGGTTATTTCGACCCAAGAGCTGACGTCATATCCACCAGGGGTATCGCTAGGGCAAAGCCCCAAATGTTATTTGTTCGGAACTACCCAAACTGTAAAAAAGGAATTGCTGAGCAAACTTAAAGGGATAGTTCATCCAAAAATTAAAATTCTCTCATCATTTACACACACTCATGCCATCCCAGACATGTATGAATTTCTTTTTTCGGCAGAACACAAACGAAGATTTTTAGAAGAATATTTCAGCTCTGCAGGTCCATTCAATGCAAGTGAATTGTGGCTAGAACTTTGAATCTTCAGAAATCACTTAAAAGCAGCATAAATGTAATCCATACGACCACAGTGGTTAAATCCATGTCTTCTGAAGCAATATTATAGGTGTGGGTGAAAAATAAATAAATATTTAAGTCCTTTTTTTATATAAATCTCCACCTTTGAGCAGCCCTAACCAGTAGGTGGGGATATGCACAAAGAATTCAACGTGGAAAAACAAAAGAAGAGGAATGTGAAAGTGGAGATTTATGAAAAAAAAAAAAGAAAAAAAAAAAGGACTTAAATATTGATCTGTTTCTGACCCACACCTTTCATATCGCTTCTGAAGACAGATTAAACCACTGGAGTCATATGGATTACTTTTATGCTGCTTTTATGTGATTTATTGTTGATTCAAAGTTCTGGTCACCATTCACTTGCATTGTATATATGGACCTACAGAGCTGAGATATTCTTCAAAAAATCTTTGTTTGTGTTCTGCAGAAGAAAGAAAGTCATACACATCTGGGATGGCATGAGGGTGAGTATATTATGAGAGAATTTTAACTTTTGGGTGAACTTACAGCTGCGCCATCTGCTCTGTACTATTTCTGGGAGTAGTATACACCCCCCTAAAGCGGCAGACACTCTGGGAGAGGTGATTACTGCTTTTGGAAAATGTCATGAGGCATCAGTGTATTACTCCCTGCTAATTCAGAGTCTGGGGGACGGAGCTTTAACTTCTATCAAGAGATTATGGGAGAAAGATTTAAACTTGGTATTGGAGGAGGGAGTGTGGGCTAGGATTCTAAAAAACGTCAAGTCTGCATCTAAAGATGCAAGGGTCCGTCTGATGCAATTCAAGATTTTACATCGATTCTATTGGACCCCCTCTAGATTGTATCACCTTGGTCTTAAAGACACACCCACCTGCTGGCGATGCCAATCAGAAGATGGAGACACAATCCATGTTTTTTGGTGGTGTGTTAAGATCCAAGAATTTTGGTTGAAGGTTCAGAGTTTTATGTGTCACGTATTGAGCACTCAAATTTCATTTTGCCCTAGACTATGTATTTTAGGCGATGGGGCGGTAATCAATATAGGGAATAAACACATAAAAAATTGGGTCCTTACAAGTGTTATGATCGCCAGACAAATTGTTTTAAGGGGATGGAAGTCGGCTGGAGCACCCCCATTTCAGGAGTGGTGCACTGAGATGGGGAGGGTGGTGGCTTTCGAGGAAGTGTCAGTGGTTCCCAACCCTGTTCCTGGAGGCCCCACAACACTGCACATTTTGTATATCTCCCTTATCTGACACGCCCAGTTCAGGTCGTAGAATCTCCACAAATGAGCTAATGAGTTGAATCAGGTGTGTTTGATTAGGGAGATATCCAAAATGTGTAGTGTTGGGGGGCCTCCAGGAACAGGGTTGGGAACCACTGAAAGAAGACTGGGGAACTTGGATTCATTTGTTGGGAAATTGTTCTTGGAGGGCTCTCGGGGAGGGGCAGTGGAGAGAGAGGTATAGTTATAAATGTGTGTGATTATTATAATATATATATATATATATATATATATATATATATATATATATATATATATATATATATATATTTTTTTTTTTTTTTGTGTGTGTATATACTCATATGTGACCACAGAAATGTTTGTTGTGGGTCAGGGTGGGGTTGGAATTGGGAGGTGTAATATTGGGGGTTAAATGTTGATTCTATGTATATATGTTTTGCTTTTTTTTGTTTACTGTATGAATCAATAAAAAATGTTAATCACACACACACACACACACACACACAAAATATATTTTGGGATGAACTATCCCTTTAAAAATTCAATGCAACATGTCTCAACAACTGTCTTAATAATTATCCTCAGTAACATTGCTTTGTTTTGTGTCTGTGAATTTGTTTGTTCACTAAATGCAAAAATTCTTGAGACAACTAATAATATCTTGTTTAGCCAATTATCAAGTCATGACACCAGAACATTTAGTCACTATTTCAATTACTTTTATATGAAGTTAACTGTAATCTTTGCCTCTGATGCAGTAGTCGCCTCTGCCTTCCTGCAAGGCAGTACAATTGTAATAGACTCTCTCAACTGATATAGACACACAACAGACCTCAACCCTTAACACACAAACCTTAATAATGGTGACAGTCAACCAACCTTGTTATGTTAAAAGATGAGCTCCTAGTCCTAACATCGGCAGACAACTATTAACTAACAGTGCCAACAAAAACAACAACAACAGCATAAATAATGTCAGCAAAGAGCAAAATAAGCATATAAAATTAACTGCATAATTTACTCATGTTGCAATTCATGCTGAGAACTAGCATATCAGCAACTTTGTTCAACATGTTCGTTCAGACAACTCTGTTAGGCTAGTTGGGACAACATTTGGGGGAATATTGTTGGTCTAACATGTGTTTTTATGTAGAGGCAAAGAATTAACATTTCGTAGTATCCGTTTTTATCTGATCGACAGTGTGTGACCATCAAGGATGACGTAGACAAATCATTGTGTTCTAAACTCCAAGCGCTAGATAGCAGTGATCACGTCACAGTGAGGAGCAGCTGTGAGCGAGTGCGCATGCGTAAGTCTATCCGCAGTTAAATCTACGTGGCTTTACATACAGCGGAGTCAGTTTATCACATCTTGCTGAACCACACTGCTCCAGTCTTTGATTTGTCAACACAGGTGAGTGTCTTTTCCTTCAACTTTAACTTTTTAGTGGTCTGTATTTGGTTCTAAGTGATGAATGTGGTTAGAGTCTGTTTAAAGGAAGAGCATAAATTTGTTGGCCTACCGAGGACGTGGCTGATCTGAATTTTAGTGTAAACAGTAGTAGTAACAGCTACAATTACTACCCTAGTTTGATTTTATTAATGATTATTGCCTTTCAGGAGCTTCAATTAAACTTGTCAACCAACGAAAATCCTTTATTTGATTCTGTTGTTTTCAGCCTCAGCTCAACATGGATCAGGTCATGCAGTTCGTGGAGCCTAGCAGGCAGTTCGTCAAGGACTCCATCAGACTAGTCAAAAGATGCACCAAACCAGACAGAAAAGGTACGTCGAGCTCTTTCCCTTTAAATCTGTCTAATTCAGAAGGGTTGGAAGCGTGCATCAATAAACGGCCTTCCTTATGATTGTCTACCTTTTCATTCTGATAGTCTATATCAAGATATATTCCTAAATGTTGTGATTTTCGTTTGCAATAAAAGAGAAAAAAACAAACTAAGTGTAGATAAATGGATACAAATCTGATAAAGTCACATAAGCAAACTAATTCTAGTATGTGTATATACTGCACGTAATGCAAAGTAAATGCATATCTAAAAAGTGCAGTCTGTTTCTAAAGCTTTGGTCATAATTGTAGTCAATAGACTGCTTCAGGTACCACATTTACCACAGGATTTTTCAACCAGGAATACTAAAATGCCTTTGTAACTCCACTCCATCTTAAGACAACATACAGTTTTTTTTTTACTTGCCTCAAAATATTTAATATTACATGTACTGAGAAGAAATTATGCTGAAATGCATTTAAGATTTCTTTCCCTGCTTGCTAGAATTCCAAAAGATTGCCATGGCAACAGCGATAGGATTTGCCATCATGGGCTTCATTGGATTCTTCGTCAAACTCATCCACATCCCCATCAACAACATAATTGTGTAAGTTATTTATATCAACTCAGTTTTATATATTTCAACATTTAATTGCAGTAAATGCTTAAAAAAAAATCATAAAACTCTGTCTAATACTTCTAGAGTACATTAAAGCTTGTACATCATGTGGTGATTGACGCTTTGATCCTAATAGTCTTTTGTACAGATGTAAGAATACATTGTGGCATTCAGTCTTTGCTCTGTGATTAAATCAGGTCTTTTGTTTACAGTGGTGGTTGAATCAGCTACATGATGAAGCCATACAGACCCTCAGCTGCCTGAAACAGTGTTTGATGATGGACTGACTGCGGACATTTGTAAAAATCATGTTTTTTTTGTGCGTTTAACATTTATATTTGGCTGTGTTAATAAAACAAAGGTTACACCACTCATTGTCTTCATTATTAAAAGGTTATTGATGATTAAAAGGCACTTTTAAAGGCTTTGTTTGTTAGATGCATTGTTCAAAGTCTTTTAATTCCCATACTCCATAAAAGAGGCTTGTCGGTGGTGATGGTCACAAGTTTTCTGCCTTCTTTGGGGTCGTGATCCTCATACGTGTTGGATGTGCTCACTAGCTGCCCAAAAGCCAATACTTGATTGTCTGAAAATGAGAGAGAAAAAAAAGCTAAAGTAGAGTTTATGTTCTTAAAGTCTTAGGTCATCTTAAGGAAGAGTGCATCCAAAAATGAGAATTCTGTAATCAATCATTCACCCTCTTGTTGTTCCAAAACCATATGAATTTCTTTCTTCAGTGGAACACAAAAGGTGATATGCAGAATGTTAGCCATTCCCTTTGCTAACATTCATCCTAACATCTTCCTTTGAGTTCACCTGAAGAAAGTAAGTATCTGAGGCTTTTCACAAGTTTAAGGTGTGAGGATGAAAAAAAAAAAAAGCTTTTGTCTACCAAAAGCTTTTTGTGAAGTAGGAGCACACTGAATCCATTAAAGAAGTGCAGTGGTTTTAATTAAATTGGCCACCCGAGGCGTCTCACTAAACCTGCCAGGGGCACTTGTGGAGGCGTTCTAATGAGTGAACCGGGATAGAACGTGCCCTCACATAACCTGGTGGGAACGACAAAGTTTCCCTCCATCTCTGGGTCTCCCATTCATTTTGACTGCTCACTGGAAACCCCGAACAGCAACAGTGCTGTAATCTGTGTGCCAGACAGAGTTTAATGCCTCTCACTTCAATGGCCTCAGGCATCCAGAGACAAAAGCATTCATTTCTTTTGATCACTGAGCATGCCATTTCTTTTGGATAATAGGAAGCCACTCAAAATCAACGACTTAAACCTGTTGGCTGATACGTGACCAAATAATAAGGATTTTTGTTGGTGGTCCATTTAAAAGTCAGACACACTTGAGTAGTCATTTATTTGAGGCCACGGAAGTCTAGGAGAGCACATAAGATTATTTGGGCAACAGCAAGGCCTGTGAACACTGATTTTGCTCTCTTCTGCACCAACTGAAGTTTTCATATGAGAAATCATTCCAAGAAGAAAGACCTTAATATTTGAACTGGTGTTTTTCAAATCTTTAGTAAGAAAAAAAAATCATATTACCTTGCATTACATCATTTTACAACATTAGCTTCTAAACTACACAAAAACTCATTTGATCCAGCTACTTTTTAATTAACCCTTTCCTTGCCACAATTGGGTCTATGGTGAGCTCGTAGTGACCCCCAGCGACGAAACTGTGTATTGCAACACCCTCAAGATTTTCAACATATTTGAATATACCACAAAACTGTATGTGCTTTTGACTATTGAAATGAAATATATATGCTTTAAAATTTGGTATAAGCTACACCTTAGCTAAGAATGACTGACATTTTTTAAATTTTTTTTATCCCTTTTGAATTGTTTATTTTTTTATTATTAAGGGGCAATATTAACATTTTTAGCTATTTCTTTTTAACCATATAAAACGCAGAGTGCCATCATTTTCGTCAAACAATTTAATTTAATCAAACCATTAATATTAATTCTCAGTCTAACCATTAGAATTACTAATAAAATCAACATCAACTCATAAAATCAACATTATATGGAATATCTGTATAACAATGAAATAATAATAATAATAATAATATATATATATATATATAAATATTTATACACAAATTTCAGTGAGTGATAGAAAGAGAGATGCACTCACTGTACTGGCTTTAGTTTGTCACTTGTGTTGAACTACTCAAGCGTGCCACGATGATAAGAATGAGGACAACTTCAACCAAACAAGAGATGTTAAGTATTGATATACTTGACTGGATTTTGCCTCTGTTAAGCAGTCATTTTTAGTGAGTAAAAGAGAGAGAGAGAAATCAAACGGTAAAGCCTCACAGCTGTAATCACCTGCAATTCACAATTTGACAAGTGATGGCGACAAAGCCCTTTGACATTATAAGCGTTGCATAGGCTGCTACTTACAGGTGCATCTCAATAAATTAGAATGTCGTGGAAAAGTTCATTTATTTCAGTAATTCAACTCAAATTGTGAAACTTGTGTATTAAATAAATTCAGTGCACACAGACTGAAGTAGTTTAAGTCTTTGGTTCTTTTAATTGTGATGAGTTTGGCTCACATTTAACAAAAACCCACCAATTCACTGTCTCAAAAAATTAGAATACATCATAAGACCAATAAAAAAAATGTTTTTAGTGAATTGTTGGCCTTCTGGAAAGTATGTTCATCTACTGTATATGTACTCAATACTTGGTAGGGGCTCCTTTTTGCTTTAATTACTGCCTCAATTTGGCGTGGCATGGAGGTGATCAGTTTGTGGCACTGCTGAGGTGGTATGGAAGCCCAGGTTTCTTTGACAGTGGCCTTCAGCTCATCTGCATTTTTTGGTCTCTTGTTTCTCATTTTCCTCTTGACAATACCTCAGGTCTGGTGAGTTTGCTGGCCAGTCAAGCACACCAACACCATGGTCATTTAACCAACTTTTGATGCTTTTGGCAGTGTGGGCAGGTGCCAAATCCTGCTGGAAAATGAAATCAGCATCTTTAAAAAGCTGGTCAGCAGAAGGAAGCATGAAGTGCTCCAAAATTTCTTGGTAAACGGGTGCAGTGACTTTGGTTTTCAAAAAACACAATGGACCAACACCAGCAGATGACATTGCACCCCAAATCATCACAGACTGTGGAAACTTAACACTGGACTTCAAGCAACTTGGGCTATGAGCTTCTCCACCCTTCCTCCAGACTCTAGGACCTTAGTTTCCAAATGAAATACAAAACTTGCTCTCATCTGAAAAGAGGACTTTGGAACACTGGGCAACAGTCCAGTTCTTCTCCTCCTTAGCCCAGGTAAGACGCCTCTGACGTTGTCTGTGGTTCAGGAGTGGCTTAACAAGAGGAATACGACAACTGTAGCCAAATTCCTTGACATGTCTGTGTGTGGTGGCTCTTGAGGCCTTGACCCCAGCCTCAGTCCATTCCTTGTGAAGTTCACCCAAATTCTTGAATCGACTTTTGCTTGACAATCCTCATAAGGCTGCGGTTCTCTCGGTTGGTTGTGTATCTTTTTCTTCCACACTTTTTCCTTCCACTCAACTTTCTGTTAACATGCTTGGATACAGCACTCTGTGAACAGCCAGCTTCTTTGGCAATGAATGTTTGTGGCTTACCCTCCTTGTGAAGGGTGTCAATGATTGTCTTCTGGACAACTGTCAGATCAGCAGTCTTCCCCATGATTGTGTAGCCTAGTGAACCAAACTGAGAGACCATTTTGAAGGCTCAGGAAACCTTTGCAGGTGTTTTGAGTTGATTAGCTGATTGGCATGTCACCATATTCTAATTTTTTGAGACAGTGAATTGGTGGGTTTTTGTTAAATGTGAGCCAAAATCATCACAATTAAAAGAACCAAAGACTTAAACTACTTCAGTCTGTGTGCATTGAATTTATTTAATACACGAGTTTCACAATTTGAGTTGAATTACTGAAATAAATGAACTTTTCCACGACATTCTAATTTATTGAGATGCACCTGTATATCCTCCGACTGTATAGAGAAACGGTCTCTTACAGACGGATCTTTATGTTAAACAGCATTCACTTTCAGCCAGTTTAATCTTCAACATCAATTCCAGTCGTAATATTAGGCTTTTTAACAGGTATGTCATTCTCTTTAATGTTTCTTATAATATAGCAACACTACACATGGTCAGTGTCACAGAGTGCAGAGTCTAAAACATTTCTGCTTCACTTAAAATAATAAAGTTTCTATGTTTTATTATTGTTTCAAACTCTTAAAACATGTTATTTATTTTCAGGTTTAAAGAGATAGTTCACCCAAAAATGAAAATCATCTCCTCATGCCATCCCAGACTTTCTTTCATCTGCAGAACACAAACAAAGATTTTTAGAAGAATATTTCAGCTCTGTAGTTCCATAAGTAAACAGCGATCAGGCCTTTGAAGCTCCAAAAATCAGATAAAGTCAGCATAAACATAATCCTTCAGACTCCCTTGGTTTAATCAATGTCTTCTGAAGCGGTCCAGTTGGTTTGAGGTGAGGAATAGACCAAAATGTAACTCCTTTTTCACCATACATCTTGACAGCAGTCTCCTTAGTGATCATTATTTCAAGCTCAATTACACTTCCTATAGTGCCATCTAGCGCTCTGTACATGCATCAAGCACTAGGAAGTATAATCGAGCTTGAAATCATGATCGCGCCTACAGACTGCAATGGCAAGATGTACAGTGAAAAAGTAGTTATATTTTGGTCTGTTCTCACCCAAAACCAAATGGATCACTTAAGACATTGATTAAACTACTGGAGTCATATGGATTACTTTATATGCTGACTTTATCTCCATTTCGGAGCTTCAAGGGCCTGGTCACCATTCACTTGCATTGTACGGACCTAAAGAGCTGATATATTCTTCTAAAAATCTTTGTTCAGCAGAAGAAATAAAGTCATACACAACTGGGATGGCATGAGGGTGGGTAAATGATGAGAGAATTTTCATTTTTGGGTGAACTATCCCTTTAAATTAGATTTTGAATCCCAGATTCTCAGTGTGGACTCTTTTGAACGCACTCCACTGTATCACAATTGTGCCCTTGAGCAATGCACTTAAGCCCAGATTGCTCCAAGTAGACTGTCTCTAATAATTGTACACTAAGTCGTTCAGCTAAATGACTACTAAAGTATGCTGACAAATCACAGTATGTAGCTGATGTGTATCTCAGTGGTAGACTCTGATGGTTGGTCAACACTCTGATGGACAGTGGTATACCTCAGATAGAGGTATGTGTAGCAGCAGATGTTTCTGAGCAGATGAGAGGAGGACAGATGGCCCTGAGGCAGTGCATACAGAAACGAGTAGGGATGCTAGAGTGAAGCAGTTGGAGCCAAGTCACTTTAAAGCGGTTTCATGTAAACCCCACCACGTAAACACACACACAAACACCAGGTGTCCTGTTTGAGTAGGAGGACAGCTGTTGGTTTGAGGTTGGTTTAAGTTCACCTTTCAATCTAATTTGGAACAAGTTGTACCTTTCTGCCTTTGTGGTAGAATGAGTGATACTAAAGGAATAGTTCACCTAAAAATGAGAATTCTGTTATCATTTACTCACCCTCATGTTGTTCAAAACTCAAACTCCATGACTTTTTTCTTCTGTGGAACAAAAAAGGTGAATTTTTTAGGAATATCCTTGCCGCTCTTTTCTGTTTAATGAAAGTGAACGAGGACTGAGGCTATCAAGATACCAAATGACAAAACCAAACCAAAAAAAAAAAAACTTATGAAGTCATATGATAGCATTGTGTGATGAACAGACTGAATTTTTGTTAAAGTTATTATTTACTTATAATCTTCCACTGTAACTCTCATATCTCATTCACACATCTGCATATTCAAACTAGCCACTTGGTCACTGGACATGCAGTAATCGATAACAATTGGTCACGTGGCATTAACATCATTATGTCATTGATGTTTCATTGTTTTTTAGTGAATAACAACTTAAATTTCAGAAGACTTGGAATATAGTGCACAAGTTGTATAGTCTACTTTTTTATATTTTTTGTAATTTTAAAGCTCGACAGCCCAGATCCCCATTCAAAATTTGAATTTTTGAAGAATATAAAGACCGATCTTTCCCTTTTAATGAAAGTAAAACAGGAATGGGTCTGTCAAGCTGCCTAATTACAAAACAAAAACAAAACACCATAAAAGTATCATAAACATCATCCACGCGATTTGTGCACTATATATTTGACATCACATCAGGTTTGAAAAGACACGCGAGAACCAATGACATTTGGTGTCATGGACATCAAACCTGATGTGACGTGTAAAATAGTGCCATATTTGATATGAGAGCTACAGTGAAGCGTAAGATTTTCAGTGAATAACAACTTTAATTGTTGTTACTCAAACAAAGCTATTGTACGGCTTCAGAAGACTTATGGAATTGGACATGAAGTTGTACTTGGAGTCCTATGGACTACATATTAAATTATATAATACTTCTATGTTGCTTTTTTGTCATTTTGGAGATAGACAGCCCCAGTCCTCATTCACTTTAATTATATGGAAAAGAACTTCCAGGATATTCTTACAAATTTCTCCTATTGTGTCCTATGGAAGAAAGCAAGTCATACAGGTTTGGAACAACATGAGTAAATGTTGACAGAATTTTTATTTTTTGGTGAACTATTGCTGTAATTTGCATTGTAACACAAAAGAAAGGTAAAACTTGTTCCAGATGAGAATGAAAGGTGAACTTAAAACAACCTCCAACCAGTTGGTCTTATGCATGTATAATACAGCTGGCTTCAGCACAAAGCTTTTTCTCAGGGTATCCAGGAAACTTCATTAGCAATCTCCTCAGCCCAACTGCGATCGATATCTGATGCTATGGCAGGAGCAGAAATTAATGCGCAGCTGTTATTGATAACAATGAAGATGTTTGCATGCAGTAATTGCATTTCCAGGACTGATGTACTACACTTAAATACCCAATATTTACAGATGAAATTACACGCAGCCCCAGAGAGGAACGGCATGGGAAACATGGTATAGCCATGTGGCTGAGTCACCGTCAATAATTTTTTTAAGCAAAAACTGTGCTTTCATGCCCAAAACCTCGACTTGTCTGGTGCTTATCGTGTGAGGTGAGCTGTGCGGCTGTACTAGCCATCTGGTGTGCATTGATAGCGGTTCTAGTAAATGTTTATGGCTTTATTGGAGGGAGGTTACAAGGCTGAGGTGAGAACTCAATTTGACCTTCAGATAAGAGAGGCTCCCCACCCAAGTTTCATGCCTCTTCTACAGGAATAAGACTGTCTGGTTTTACAGGAGAAAACATACTTTATGTGTGTGTGGGCTGAGTCATCTCAGCAACAGCAGCCATAAAAGATGCAAATTTATATAGAAAGTTCACGCAAACATGAATTTTCTGAGATATGTTGAAGAATGTAATGGCCACTCTTTTACATATAATGAAAGTAAATGGGGACTGAGGGCTGTTTAGCTCAAAAATGACAAAAAAAAGGCAACATAAAAGTTTCATAAAACTAGTCCATATGACTCATGGCCAATATTCCAAGTTTTCGGATGCCATACAACAGCATTGTGTGATGAACAGATTGAAATTCGCACTTTGCATATGCAAACCTGCCACTTGGTCACATGGTCATGTGACATAAACTTCATGATGTCACTGACATTTAATTGTTTTTCACTGAATAACGATTTAAATATCAGTCTGTTTGTCAAACAATGATAACACATGGCTTCAGAAGACTATAGGAATATAGTGCATAGACTACTTTTTTGACACTTTTATGTTGCTTTTTTGAGACCGTCTGAGACCGCAACATAGACCGTCTGCTTCAGAGAAATAGAGTGTTTCAACATTTGCTTTGATGCAAACTGCCAACTGAAGAGTGTAGGCTGCATGACAGCCAAGGTTATACATTCAGTGCATTTCAAAGTAAATAGCCTCATTGAACTTTGCAGACAAGACAGAACGAATGAAAGTCCAGAGATGAAAAATGAAACTGGTTATTTGGGGTGAGGGAATCTGTAAAGTAAATTACACCAAAGTGAAAGACATTTTGTAATGTACTTTAGCAATGATTACTAACATACTTTACATTTTCTGAATAAGTGATGCGTTGCTATGCATCTTTTAAGCGTGTTGCTATATGGTTGCTAGGTACAGTTTCTTACTGGCCCAAGTCTCTGTGCTGGTCCCAGCATATGGCTCAGGTCCCTTTTTTATTGCAATTCTATGGGATTTTGTTTTGTCCGTTTTATCGTCCACCAGGCAAAAATCTGAAATCAAATCACTTAGAAAAGTAATAGAACACCTCTCCGAAGTTTAATACTTAGAGAGATTTGGTACCAAAACTTTGAAGCTCCAAAAAAAAAAAAAAAAAAAAATCACATAAAAGGCAGCATAAAAAGTAATACATCCAACTCTAGTGGTTCAATCCATGTCTTCAGAATTGGTATGATAGGTGTGGGTGAGTCTTTTTTTTTACTATACAAAATCCTCCCTGCCCAGTATACGTGATATTCATAGAGGATGTGAATTGCCAAAAACAAAAGAAGAAGAATGTGAAAATAAAAGTGGAGATTGTTTAAAAAAAAAAAAAAACATAAATATTGATCTATTTCTCACCCTCACCTATCATATCGCTTCTGAAGATATGGATTTAACCACTGGAGTCATGTGGATTACTTTTCATGCTGCCTTTATGTGCTTTTGGAGCTTCAGAACTTTGGTACCCATTCACTTGCATTATGATGACCTAAAAATTCTAAAAATCTGCGTTTGTGATCAGAAGAAAAAACGTCATACACATCTGGGATGGCATGAGAGTTAATAATGAGAGAATCTTCATTTTTGGGTGAACTATCCCTTTAAGGGGTGCACAGACCAGGATATGATGTCACATGGGAAGACTTTTGGTGTAAGTATATAATACATTACAAATAACAAAAAATATTATAGTAAAATATATT
This sequence comes from Myxocyprinus asiaticus, assembly GCF_019703515.2. Taxonomy (NCBI): domain Eukaryota; kingdom Metazoa; phylum Chordata; class Actinopteri; order Cypriniformes; family Catostomidae; genus Myxocyprinus; species Myxocyprinus asiaticus. The sequence continues at coordinate 18,204,097 of NC_059384.1, forward strand.
GTCTACTCATTTTCCTGCAACAATAAAACACGCAGCTTTTAAAAACACGTATTCTTTGAACTGAGATAAATAGTCAGCGTGTGACGTTTCAATTTTCTGCTAGTAAAGTGTCTTCTTGTCATACAGATTTGCAGGTCAGAGTTTACCAACCTTGAACTTTCAATGCACAGCATAGAATGGAATTTGTTTCATGAGGTTGCATTTGAATGGGAGTGAATGGAGTGCAAATTTTGGTGTGACCACCCCTTTAGTATGAACAATAGTAATAGAGATGTTTCCCTTAGCAAGTCCCACTAGTTATCTAAGTAACAACAAGTAATGATGAACTTTAAAACCAAAACCAAATCAGTTCTTCCAAATCAATACTTCCATGTCATGACATCATAATGAAATGACATAATTAAAAAAAAATAAATAAAAATGAAGTGCTTTGAAGCGGTTACCTAGTGGTAACAAAGCAATGCAGCTTTAAGAATTGATTCTTTACTCTGGAAAATGCCGCAAATGTAGTTTACAGTGCCTTTATAAAAGCAGGACTCCAATGTTTGTTTTAAATGTCTTGAACCGGATAAAAGAGCCATGTTTTGTGTTTTTAAACTCACACAACAGCTAACAGCTCTAAAGCTTGCGCACACAGAAGCACAAACTGGCCTGTTTTTGTAATCTGAAAGGATATTCTTGAGCCGTGGGCTCAGATTTCTCCACTGACTTTTGACACCCATTGTCCTTTTGATCTAGTCTCACAGCATCACGGATGCCGCAATTTCTCTTAACACATCTTTCAACCCCTAAAAGCATCATTAAAATTCAGAGCAAAGAAGTTGTCTCGCAGGGCTAAGGAGCACATTAGCGAAATGGGAAAAGACACTTCTGGGACTCCTACAAACATGAGTCCTTCCGAAGTCATTCTGCTTGGGATTCGCCCGCTATCCGTTTGACAGCTTAATATTAAAAAGCTCTGCCTGCTTCCCAGACGCTCTGACAATCAGAGTTATGGTGCGCTTAAAAACCTGCTGAGTCATGCTCACTTTAGCTTAACAGTGGGCATAATGCTGGATTGCATTTAGCCCAGTTTGAATTACTGTCATCGTGCTGTGAGGGAGAGAGAGACAGAGAGAGAGAGAAAGAGAGAGAGAGAATGCTTTTTCCTGATCGAAACAAAACCTGTCAGCCAATTTCTGATGGAATTGAAGGCTCTTTCTCCAGTCACAGTCATTTTGATATGCAAATGAGAATGCAGAGCAGCAAGCTTTGTCAGCCATTGTTCCATTAAGAGAAGCTTTTGCGTGGATGTAATTGCATATCAGACACCTTTCCCCAAATTGATGTGCCTCAAAATAATGACATGCAATTTTGGTCAGTTTATATTGCTGTCTTGTTTTGACCTACGACTATGCAGGCTACTGATATTTAAGGCATAGTTCACCCCAAAATTTGTATTTTGGCATCATTTACTCAACCTCATTTCGTTTCAAACCTGTATGACTTTCTATTTTGTGTGAAACACCAAAGAAAGAGGTTTAGAAGAATGCCCGAGCTGCTCTCTTCCATATAATGAAAGTGGATGGTGACCAGGGGCTGTCAAGCTTCAAAAAGGACAAAAACACACCATAATTACTCTATATGACTTGTGCACTATATTCCAAGTCTTCTAATGCCATCCGATAGTTTGAATGAGGAATTGACGGAAATTTAAGTTGCTTTTCACTGAAAATCTTGCCTCGAAGCCATGGTCACCTTTAACTTTCACTGTATGTAAAAAAGCAGTTTGGAGATTCTACTATAAATAACTACTTTTGTGTTCCACGAAAGCAAAAAAGTTGGGTGTGGAACCCAAAAAGTCATTTTATTTTAATTTTTGGGTGAACAGTATTCTTTTAATCAAAATATCTGATCTACTGTGTTTGGCCTGACCAACCATTATTTATCCAAAGCGATAGTGTATTGATTCACCATCAAAAGTGTGCCTGGTCTTGATCGTTCTCCCATGTGACCTCGCAACCAGAGTGGACAGCTCATTTGTTTTTATTATCACTGTGGGAAAAGACATTATAAATTTAGATAATGTTCTCTTTTTAAAAAAAAAAAAAAAAAATATGATTATCTTCCCTGAGGTCGACTTATAATGTTAGTAAAGTTTTTTTATTTTTTATTTTTTTTGCATTAAAACAGTCAAAAGCCATTTTTGAAACTCAACTGGAAGAAAATCAATAAGCACCAAAACATTATAAAACTAAATGTCAGGGCCTACACATAATGCACATCCAACACATTGCATCTGAATATATTAAACTGTTTATCTCAAGCACAACTGTTAACACTTACACTCTGTCTACACCGGACACCACCATATACTATCACAGTCATGACATATGACATTTTCATGAATGAAACGGTTTACTCACGGTTTTTGTGATCACATTTTTTAACAGCCTCATCCTTCAATAACAGTTCCTTTACAAAGGTTAAATAACATTATGACTGGTATGACATGAGCCAAACATACAATCCACTCTAAAATACACTGAAGACACATCCACATTCAGTTTCCAGTATTGTTCCATCATGTTTTCATACACCAACAACTAAAAACAGCGCAGATGTGCAAAAGAACGTGTCCATGATGCGTTTGTGCTCAAAATAGCAGGAGGCAGCAGCTGAATGACAGAGAGAAGCTTCTCTTCAGAGTTGTAACTTGACACCGCGTCTTTTAAAAGCGGCACGAGAAATGTATCAAGCGGTCAAAGACGTTTATCTGTGCATGTGTGACGATGAAGAGGGCGTCTCTCCCCTCGTCTCTCCCAGGGCTCCAGAGAAGCGGGTGTGCCACGTGTGTCTCTCTCTCCCTCGAATTGATGCCTCCGGCTCGTCTTTATCCCCCTCCCGGCTGATTAGGACAATTCAGCACCGGGCATGCATCCTCACGGCCCGGCCAAGCCCTCCTCCTCGTCACAGCATGTTTATATAGAAAAACATTTAAATCCAGACAGGCAAATGAAGATGTCCTTTGTAAGTCCACTTTGGATGAATCTCCCATGACAGGCCCATCTCTCTCCTCTTCACCTGTGTGACTGACTGAGCACCAGTGGGTGGGGCCAAGGGTGCAATGATGGAAAAATAGGCATTGCATATGCAGATGTATTTGGTCCTAGTGACGTCACAAGTTCCACGAATTCCAAATGAGCCATTTTCGCAGCTTGGTTTAAATAAATGCTCTTTTCCTATTAAAGGTGCTGTGCGATTTCAGCCGTTCTACTTCCATGAGATTGAGCCGCTGGATTAGCCACGCCTCCTCTTTCCAAAACCCAGAACTCCAAAGATACCAAAATTAGCTTTACTGAGAGCAGAAATGGTTGTTAAAACCAACAGTAGTAAAATAGCACCCTCAGCTGACAACTGTTATGAACAACATGGCATAAAATCTAATTATGCCTTAATAATTCGCTGCAACTTCAATACTCTGAGAACATGCAAAATGACTGAGAGGCAGAAAGCGTCACTGTCCACGGACACATTTTTGTTGGCTGTTTACAGAGTATAGAGCTGTCACAGAGATATCTCAGGTCACTTATTTCATTAATATCTTTCAGGGAGTAGAAAATGTTTTTGCATACCTTTACATATATATATATATATATATATATATATATATATATATATATATATATATATATATATATATATATATATATAAAATAAAAATAAATTAAAAAAAAAAAAGCACCTTTAACCTGTTGATGTGAAGTGATGTGAAGTCAGAACTGATGTCACTTTGCTTAAATTAGTTCACATTTACTATATAGTCTAGTCAAAAAAGAGTTAATAATGTTGACAAATTATACAGATGTATAATTTGTCAACATTATGAACAATTTTGAACAGCACTCTATATAGTAAATGTGAACTAATTTAAGCAAAGTAAAGTCAAACCCATGGGTGGGGTCAATGAGCAACAGGTTTCAGTTCTGAAACTTACAGTATGTTTTTATAGTACAATTACCTATTATATGTCAAAAGATCAAGGAAAATATTATTCCTCATGCCATGGCCCCTTTAAACAGTTTTTTTGCCCTGACTAGACAGGTACCTTTATATTGTTGCCATTTCCTTTCTTATTCAATATACAAACAAGATACACTGCCTGGCCAAAAAAATAAAAATAAATAAATAAAAAATAGCATATTCTAATATTTCGTTGGAACGCCTTTAGCTTTGATTAGAGCATGCATTCATCCTGGCATTGTTTCGACAAACTTACGCAACATCACAACATTTATTTCCATCCAGGGTTGCAAGAATTTTTGGCTGAGATCTTGTATTGATAATGGGAAGAGTCGAACCACTCTGTAAAGTTTTCTCCAGCAAATCCCAAAGACTTTCAATGGCGTTAAGGTCAGGACTCTGTGGTGGCCAATTCATGTCTGAAAATGATTCCTCATGCTCCCTGAACCACTCTCACAATTTGAGCCCGATGAATCTTGGCATTGTCATTCTGGAATATCCCCATGCCATCAGGGAAGAATAAAATACAATGATGGGATAACATGGTCATTCAGAACATTCAGGAAGTCAGCTGACTTCATTTTATTGCCGCATAACATTGCTGACCTGACCAACTGAAGCAACCCCAGATCATAACACTGCCTCCAGAGGCTTGTACAGTTGGCACTATGCATGTTGGGTGCATCGCTTCATGTGCTTCCCTTCTTACCCTGACGCGCCCATCGCTTTGGAATAGGGTAAATCTGGACTCATCAGACCACATTACCTTTTTCCATTGCTCTACAGTCCAATCTTTATACTCCCAAACAAATTGAAGTCTTTTTTCCGATTAACCTCACTAACAAGTGGCTTTATTGTAGCCACACAGCTGTTTAGTCCCAATCCAGTAAATTCTCGTCACATTGTGAGTGTGGAAATGCTCTCACTTTCACTATTAAACATAGCTGTGAGTTCTACTGTCGATTTTTTTACGATGTGACTTCAAGCATTTTAGTGATCTCTGATCACAATCATTCAAGATTTTTTTCTGACCACATTTCTTCCGCAAAGCTGATGGTTCACCACTATCCTTCCAGGTTTTAATAATGCGTTGGACAGTTCTTAACCCAATTCCAGTGATTTCAGCAATCTCTTTAGTTGTTTTCTTTGCTTGATACAGGCCAATAATTTGCCCCTTCTGAAACACAATAACATCTTTTCCATGACCACGGGATATGTCTTCTGACATGGTTGTTTAAGAAATGAGAAGCTACACACTGCATCAAATAGGGTTAAAAGAATTGTTGCCAGCTGAAACATATTAATCACTGCAATAATGATCCAATCATAGGCTCTTAAGTATCTGTTTATTTAAATCCAAATGGCAACTTTTCTTTTGGCCAGGCAGTGTATTAGCATGAAAAAATTTGTATATGAGTGAGGATCTATTTTCAAATTAATTATGCAAATGTCTGATTTCAAATGGCTTTGAGCTGTTTTTAATTAAAATTAAGAGAAAGGCTAATTACAAAAACAATACCTTACACAGAGTTCAACTTTGATCTTTTTATCTATATTGCGACAGTGTTTTTTTAGCATCTCCCATAAGGATTGAAGTATGAGCCTGTTAATTAATTTGAAATATATTGAATTTCACTGTTACTATTAATGGATTTAAATAATGACATGGAAAGTTGACCTCCTGCAGGATGATTATGCCAAACCTGCTTTACCATCAAAATCCCCATAAACCCCAAAACAAGATTTGATCCATAAAAACATTTTTAATCCGCTTCTCATCCCCAAAAAGCATGGATTGTGTTTTGGGGAATATACTGTGTAGACTATAGAAAAAGGAGTTAAAGCACACAGTTGGGCCTGTAACAAGTCAGAGATGTCTATTAAAAGCACAACACTAAAAGAAAACCTTCAAATGACCCTTTTAAAAACACTCCATGGTCTGCACACGCTCATTCGGTCTCAATGGGACCTGTTGGTCAGATCTCACTATAAAGTATCAAAGGCCAACCTTTCTGTTATCTCCTCCCCCAGTTCTGCTCACCAGACAAAACACTAAAATCAATGAAATTGGGTTGTTTCGGTCTGTATTGACAAAAAGAACTATTTTTAGAGGACACATTAGAGAATGAAAGCCAGAGAGCGTAACGATACACAGGTGTACTTGTTCTATTGTAGTGCATGTTTGTAGTTTCAGACAGTTGAGTTTGTGCTTTTTGAAAACTTTGTCAAACCTTGTTTGTTGCGTTCTGAAATGTATCAGACCGAAATTGCTCAACGCAAGTATGCGTTGCATTCTCAACGTTGCCACAAGGGGCGCTAAAGTGGACATTAGTGTGAATTGTCTGTTTCTATGTTAAGTTTTCTGACCAATTCTAAAAGTTGCAACCATCATGATTTAGCAAACAAAACAAATGACTATGCTTATACCCTGATAATCCAAAGGCTACAGCTCTCCCCATAATGCATCCTTTCATCAGTATTTGTTTTTTCAGAGGGAAACACGGTTCTCTCCCTCACCATGGAGATATTGCAAATCTCCAAACCAAGTAAAAAACAGGGATTTTAAGTCTTGATAAAATATCACCGCTGCATGCTGTGGGTATGACTGCTCTGGTATCCATCTGTGCAGGGAATATCATTCCTCTTTCGGAAACGGTCTTCGCTTGGATTTCCCACCACTCTCTCATTTCAAGCATGGATGCACACATACAGAGTTGGCTCCAATGTGTCTCAATTTCCCTCTTACATCTATACTAATGTTTGGAGCTATGCACCCCCTGTCTACACAGGAATGGCTAATGTTTCCCTCTCTGCAGTCCGTCTCTGATGGTGGTCTGGCTGCCTGAGCGGGTGTAGAGGTATCTGAGAGCCATTATTCTACACCAATGAGCTTCATGACTTCCAACCTACAATCTACATGTTTTCTGCTCTGCAAGGGGTCAGAGATTAACTGCTGCATACAGCAGCTCAAGCAATGAGAGAATGGGGCTCTAGTCATAGAAATGCTGTAAATGCTGTGAGAGGACTTGAGTTTAAATTCACTTTATTATTCATTAAAGAACCTCCCCCTCAGACATTTTTTATTCTCTCCTTTGAAGCTGATGGAAACTAAGGAAATAAAACCAAAAGAGAGAGTGATGGAAAAAGAGGCTATGTTCATACAGCAAAAGAATACGGTAATAACTGAGTGTAAATGGTGCAAAACTATTAGAACCTTTTGTTGGTTAATTAAGATTTATTAATGAACTTGCAGCATGATTGGAATCATTTGTTACATAACATTGGGTCAACTGTGATAAGATTTTCTGATGTTATGGAAATTGGTGTCTTTGATATGTACTTTGGCCACTGCCAATATGGTTACAGGCATTCATGGCTATTCAGTTATTTGTTTATACAGACAGTATTCAAGCTGCTACTGTAAGATGTATGAACAGGACGATTCGAGAGTCACACTTGTTAGTAAATATGGTTGTCAATCCCAATGACTGTGTGTCTATGGGATTAGATAAGGAAACAAAACAAAGAGAGAGAGAGAGAGAGAGAGAGAGAGAGAGAGAGAGAGAGAGTAGGAGGAGAGGGAGCTAAAAAGAGCAAGTCAAAGAAGAGAGAAAGAGTGAATAAACACAAAAGATAGAAATGCTGTCCTTTCGTCTGCAAAGAAAAAGCACATTAAAAAGCATCTGTCCTTCAGAGATCTTTAGGCAATAACTGAAATCTGACAGCAAAGCTATAAATGCCGCACTTTAACCATAGTAATCACAATAAATATTCAGACTGGCCAATATTCTGTAAAAACACACCACCAACAGCTATTTCTGTCATCCCGCTGAGTGGGTTATGGTAATACATCTTAATGGATAGTAAGACTACTTCAGTCTGGAGGACATACCAGATATTTCATACAGCAAACCCAAATCAAAATGGAATCTGGAGGTATGTTATAAAACTATGAATAACAATCTGGCCCACCCACCTTCAAGGCCTTACATTACTAACAAAGAGAAAACCACTACTGTTTGCATTTGTGTAGAGGACAGCATGGGATAAACAAGAATTTTAAAGGTTATAGAACAAAGAATGTCTCTTTCTCCTATTTCACATATTCCTATGTCCTAATGGGACAATCAAGAAACAACATATATTATATTAAAAAAGACAGCATGATAAAGCTCTTTATTAAGTTTCCAAATGCTATTTGTTAATACAGTGCATTGATTTAGCTACTACTTTACTAAGACTAGTAGTACTTATAGACTACGACTTTACTTAGTAGTCTAGCATCTGTATGTATAACCACACTAGCAAAAACCATGGTAATTCCATGTTTTTTGGACATGATAACACCATGATAATACAATAGTTTTCTTTGAATTACCACATAAATAAATGTTATGTGTATATAGTAATAATGCAGTACCACAGTAGCCTATATATTAAGTATCATGTTATTACCGTCTGATACCCTCACTGTACCCAAAACAGGAATTTTCCAAGGAGAAGGATGTATAAATTAATTTTGATCAAACCTGTTTTATTACAGTAGGACAATAAAGGATATATGAAGATTTATCATCATCATATTTATCATGTATCTTGTTGAAATACCCTATTATCTTAAAATAGTCTTGAGAATTAGTGAGGTGTCATAATCTTTCCAATCACCAACCCCACATTTGTCAATATAGGAAACAAATGGCACAAATTATGCAGTGCTATCTGCAGACTATGGCCAATATCACCAAATGACATTAAATTCATGTAAACTAATGAAAACCCCCATTCCATCTAATATCTGTTCACTTGTGTGTAGAGGAACTCCAACCTCTGCTATATCATTATGGTAAATTTATACTTGGCCTTGTCGTTCAGTCATTCACTTGTTTTGAGATCCTTCAATAATGCAGACTCCAATATTTTAGCTAAATTTGAAAGCCTCTCTCTTATTCATTTATTTATTTGTCTCTTTCCACCTGTTGTGTTCACCGCAAGTGGGCTTGATGATGCACTGAATTTATAATGAAAGCTAATTGCTTACATCTGGGTTACTTCTGATAATGAATGGTTTATTTATATAGAGGGTTCCAGATTTTATCACACCAATGATACCATGGTACCACCATAGTACATTTTCGGAAGGGCAGTTAGTCTAAGAAGGCCTTTAATTTACAAATAAAACAATTGGTGCAAAGGAAGCAGAATGAAGGATGGGAAAGTAAGAAAGTAACACTATTCTCACCAAAGAGCCTGGAAAGCATTGTTATATTAAAATTAGACACTAAAAATTGACAAATGTCTTTAATCCGAATCTCAGTCCTATGACGATACATGACTGGCAAAAGCTTTTATCTGAAATGTACATCTCTGGATGGATGGTCGACCATCCACTCACCAGCCCTGTATTAAGTGGCATTAGCTTTCAAATTATCAAAATGTCAAGCTTTGCCCATTCTCTAAAAACTATCAGTTACACAAACTCACGCTGAGGCATTCTGAGAAGAACAGCATGATGTCCTTTAAAGATTCACATGAACAGAAGGAAGACTGTCAGCATACCTCAGTTTTCTACTTCCAATACCCATAGATATGACCCTCCCTCAACAAACATACAAACACAAAAAAACAACCTAACAATGTCAACGGAGAGTTAGCAGCATGGGCTAACTGTGTGATTAGCATAAGTTACAATGTGCCAGACAGTTTGAAAAGGACACTGAATAAAGAAACCGTGACAAAACAACAGTCAAACTCATAGCCTGCCATGTAGAGTCGCTTATGAACTGTCAAGAGTCCATTCGCTGACTGTCTGATGCATATTGCTCACAAAACTGGAAAGTACTTCCTGATTGGCTGACTTTGTGCAGCTTCCAGAAGTAAGGGCATTTAGGTTTTTTCAGTTCACCTGGAAACAAAGTAATGTTTAATGATATTCCCTGTTTGTTAGGAAGATCTAATCAATGGATTTGTCAAAGTTTGTCAGGTTAGTTGCATCAAATGTTTGAAAGATACTCTGTTTTGTTTGAGGCACTTAGATGTGAATTAACTAGAAATCCATGAGCAGAACTGTATATTTGGAATTATTTCAGTGAAAGTCTATATAAAGTTAGTCTAAACACAACTACCACTTTTTTCCCTGTATTTTCTGCCATGCCACTGATTATCTCTTTTCTTTTTTTTTTCTTTTTTTTTTTTTTACTCCGGTCCATTTCTATTTCAGATAAATAATCCCCTAAACACCACATAAAAACAAAACAAAAACTGTAGTTGGTTGCTTTATGTTGGTCAGATGGTCTCTTCCTGTCTAACAAACCGTTGACATCGAATGCGTTTTGTGGTCTTTTTCCATTGTTTTTCTCTGTAAAAATGCACTAGATGGGTGTCTTAGACTGTTGCACTGCTTTCAGCTGTTTTTCAACGTCTTTCACAGGAGTGCTACACTTCTTTAAACACTGTGTCAGGTTAAAAAAAAAAAAAAAAAGAATGTCAACTTTTAAGAACGTCAAGGTTTTAGACACCTGCATTCTGTCATATGTGTTGCGCTGCATCTAGCTTTTTTTGAGCTAGAACGCATTCCGTCTGAATTCTGGTTTTCGGCAAGAATAAGCTTCAATGTTGACCACCCTGTATGCTATTAATTTAAAGGTTTGGCTATGCGAGTCTACCTGCCATGTGACTTTCAAAACTAAAAATGCATAGCGACTACTGCATGAACATACTTTCGTTTTATTTATCTGTAGGTGCATCAACTTCATCCATTACAAAGGCTCATCAAAGTGAACTTATAGAACAGGACAGGACATGTAACATTAGATGACCAAGCTGATATACATTTTTATATGGCCTCTCCAGGTACTAACAGAACTCGCATTAAGTGCTCTATGGAGTTCTTGTCAGAAATCTAAATTATGACGTGATTACCCTCTCGGAATGCAGCTCTTTCCCAGGTCTGATGACTAACTTTAATATTTAGCCTTGATGTCTACCCTACAGCTCAGTATCAAGGGAACAGAATAGTAATGGGCCGTAAAGTCATCCCATTCTGCCACTATTACCAAGAATGAGAGTTTGAGGTGCTAAATCACTTGGGGCCACAGCAGGTGTCCATTAAACAGCCTTTAATGAATTAACCATAACCTTTGGGAAGCCACTGCTTTCAATGTCATCTCTTGCACAAAACCAGCTTTTCAACTGACACAAAACTCGTATCCAATAAGCACCAATGACTGCATTTGTATTACCAGGAACCATGACTATTAGAGCTGAAGGGTCTCTACTGTATTGCTTTGCACTGAATGTGCCTTAATTTGAAGTTAGCAGGGCTTCTGCTGCAAGTGCCATCATCAGCAGATGTGCAGATGAAGAGTAAGGCAATATCCCAGTGTGGCTATAAATGTTCTTCTGATCCCTCACAGAAGCTCAATCAAATGGTTGGAGTGCCACAATGAGGTTATAACCCTGATGTCGACTAGGAAACAACACTACAGCTAAAAGCTCTAAAATCAATGGTTCATTTACAACAGATCTGTTTCCATTCTCTCAAGAAAAATCTATTTGTAAAACTAAATCTCTTTAAGAATTGCTTTCAAATAATTTCATATGGTTCACTGCATATAGGGGTGGTCAATATTCAGCAGAAATTTTGTTAACCAGTAGTGCATTTTTGAGGATCACTTTTTCATTCAGATAAAATAAAGGTGTGTTACAAAAAGCTAAACTATTTGGTTGTATTTGAAAAACAAAACAAAACAACAACAAGAAATAGTTTTTTATTTATTTTTAGGAGTGTTTATTTGTTTCATTGCAATTTACATTACTGTTCGAATAATAAAAAATATCAAATGTTATATTAAAACTTTGCACAATGTTTGAAGTCAAACACTTTTTACTATTAATGTATACATTTGACATTGTATTTATTTATTTTTTTTATTAATTCCAACGGTAGAATATGAATCACTTTCCATAAAATTTTGAAATTACAATATTGTCATCAACCAATTTTTTTTTAAAGCAACAATTATATTTGTAATTTAATTAATAATTAGATTTACAGCATATAGTTGTGGTCAAAAGTTTACATACCCTTGGAAAACTGGTAATATATGTACCATTTTTAAAGAAAACATGAGTGAGCAGGCAAAACACATTTCTTTTATTTCTTATGGGATTCATATTCAACTGTAGGTTATAACAGAATGGCACAATCATAAAACAAAACATGGCAACAAATAAAAAAATGAAATGACCCCTGTTCAAAAGTCTGCATACCCTTAGTCCTTAATACTGTGTATTGCCCCCTTTAGCATCAATGACAGCATGCAGTCTTTTGTAATAGTTGTCTATGAGGCCCCAAATTCTTGCTGGTGGTATAGCTGCCCATTCGTCTTGGCAAAATGACTCCAGGTCATGCAAAGTCTTTGGTTGTTTTGCATGAACCGCACGTTTGAGATCTCCCCAGAGTGGCTCGATGATATTAAGGTCAGGAGACTGTGATGGCCACTCCAGAACCTTCACCTTTTTCTGCTGTAACCACTGGAGGGTCAACTTGGCCTTGTGCTTAGGGTCATTGCCGTTCAGGACAGTCCAAGAGTGTCCCATGCACAGCTTTCATGCAGAAGAATGCAAATTGCCTGCCAGTATTTTCTGATAACATGCTGCATTCATCTTGTCATCAATTTTCACAAGATTCCCCGTGCCTTTAGAGCTCCCCGCCCCCCCCCCCCAAAACATCAGTGAGCCACCACCATGCTTCACATTGGGGATGATATTCTTTTCACTATAGGCCTTGTTGACCCCTCTCCAAACATAGCGCTTATGGTTGTGACCATAAAGCTCTATTTTGGTCTCGTCACTCCAAATTACAGTGTGCCAGAAGCTGTGAGGCATGTCAACACTGTCTTTTTCCAGAGCAGCCTGTATTTCTCCTGAGGTTACCTGTGGGTTTTTCTTTGTATCCCGAACAATTCTTCTGGCAGTTGTGGCTGAAATCTTTCTTGGTCTTCCTGACCTTGGCTTGGTATCAAGAGATCCCAGAATTTTCCACTTCTTAATAAGTGATTGAACAGTACTGACTGGCATTTTCAAGGCTTTGGATATCTTTTTATATCCTTTTCCATCTTTATAAAGTTCCATTACCTTGTTACGCAGGTCTTTTGACAGTTATTTTTTGCTCCCCATGGCTCAGTATCTAGCATACTCAGTGCATCCACATGAGAGCTAACAAACTATTGACTATTTATACACAGACACTAATTGCAATTTAAAAAGCCACAGGTGTGGGAAGTTAACCTTTAATTGCCATTTAAACCTATGTGTGTCACCTTGTGTGTCTGTAACAAGGCCAAACATTCAAGGGTATGTAAACTTTTGATCAGAGCCATTTGGGTGGTTTCTGTTATCATTATGATTTAAAAAGGAGCCAAACAACTATGTGATAATCAATGGCTTCATATGATCACTATCCTTAAATAAAAGACAGTTTTTTTGCATGATCAGTCATATTTTCAAAATCAATGCCAAAATTTCACAATTTCTAACAGGGTATGCAAACTTTTGAGCACAACTGTATATGTGGATCCTGTGTGTGATTTAGTAGCTATGGACTTATTGAAATAAAATGGACTAAAATGATTTGGAATAGGCCAACAGTTCCTGGGAAAACAGCAGTTATTCCCTTACTGTAGCTGAATATTTGGTGGGCTTGTTATCTCAAATAACTCTAATGCACGGTTTCGAACTACAGACATGCCTACCCCCAGTCTGGCATCTTTTCCATTCTACAAACATTATTGTATTCCCAAAGGTTTGATTTCGCAGGTACTCTGGACCTCTTCTTATCTTACATACATCTGCTATGTCTTACGTGTGTGTATAAGCGCTGTTTATTACGGTTATAGTGTGATCTAGCTACTGGTGCTAAATAACTTCAGGTTAAGAATCTGACAGGTCTGTTTTCCAAGAGGAAATAGTGGATGGAATAACTCCAGTGAGACCATGTGGAAATCTTTTCACGCTGAGTATAAATGTACATCAGACTCAGGCTACTGTGAGCGCTGATGCGCAAAACTCATATACTCCAGCAAATGTTATCTGGAAACATTCACAAGCGTTTAAGTAAATAAATCTGTGGTCATGAATAATCCATGTAATATTGGGGATAATTAAGCTTGGCTCTACACAGCTTAAATGGTGCAAGAAAATTAACAATTTTTCTGTGCGTTTCTGAAGGAATGCAAATAAGTTGCCAGCAGTGATGTCAGTTTCCAGATTTTATTTGTACTGTGAATGTGCACTTATTATAGCTAATGCCAGTTCCAGAGTTGAATGCAGTTTTCACGCTTACATTCTAACAATGGAAACAGCAGCCTGTCTCTGAATGAACAACCTTGTGTAACATTCAGGATTTGCTTAGATCATTTATTCACAAGTTGAACTCTGCAATGTTTCTAAACATCATCCTCCAACTTTGTTCAAAGGATAAACAGATAGACATTAATGTTTAAGAAAGCTCATTCATTATGAGTTATCCAGAGTGAACAACTAAAATGGGATTTCAAATTTGAAAATTAAAAAAAACGTATAATCTGTTTAAATGAAAATAAAGGCGACTCATTTCTGATATGTGTCTTGGTTTAGCTGGTCTCCCAGCATGGCCAGCTTAAACATGAACAAAACCCCCAAAACCGGCCAAACTGACCAGCCTAGAAGATATTTTTCAAAACACGAAAGGAAGAATTATTTAAACTCATACATTAAATTAGAAAACTGATTATTATATTGTTTCTCTCAGAATATGTTTTTGTCTAACCCTCTCTCATTATTACGCTCAAGGGAGTCTGGGCAAAAGCTGTGTAATGAGACACAACAAGACTAATAAACACAGAATCAAGAGATGTGATGAATACGCACTATATAATTTTTATGTTTATTACTTGTTGTTTTTCTAAGTGCATATGAGGCTTAGTGCCATCTCAGTTGTCATGCAGCTTTTATAAAGCTATCTCACTTTGATGAATGGCAATTTATTTATATTCAAATTGTATATATTTAATACACTTTAAGTTTTAAATACAATCAATTTACCTCTAACACAATGGAAAAAAGGATTTTTGCAGCTGATGTATAGTCGGGAGAATACCATCTGCTAGCTAGTGGCCATCATAAGTACATAATGCATGAATGTTATCTAAATGTGAGTCACTAAAATACATGCTTAAAGTGATAGTTCACCCAAAAAGGAAAATTCTCTCATCATTTACTCACCTTCATGCATCCCAGAGGTGTATAAATTTCTTTCTTCTGCAGATCACAAAGATTTTTAGAAGAATATTTCAGCTCTGTAGGCCCATACAATGCAAGTGAATGGTGACCAGAGCTTTCAAGCTCCAAACATCACATGAAGGCAACATAAAAATAATCCATTTGACTCCAGTGGTTTAATAAATGTCTTCTGAAGCGATGCAATCCCTTTGGGTGAGAAACAGATCAATATTTAAGTCCTTTTTTACTACAAATCTCCACTTTCATATTCTGAAAGTGAAAGTGGAGATTTATAGTAAAAAAAGGTTTGAAATATTGATCTGTTTCTCACCCAAAGGGATTGCATCGCTTCAGAAGACATTTATTAAACCACTGGAGTTTTATATATTACTTTTATGTTGCCTTCATGTGATGTTTGGAGCTTGAAATGTCTGATCACCATTCACTTGCTTTGTATGGACCTACAGAGCTGAAATATTCTTCTAAAGATCTTCGTTTGTGTTCAGCAGTAGAAAGAAAGTCATTCAGATCTGGGATGGTCTGAAAGTGAGTAAATAATGAGAGAATTTTCTTTTTTGGTTAACTATCCCTTTAATTAAAGTCTATTAATTCAGTACTGTAGTAAAATATTGAATAACTGAATTGTAAAGCCAGCATTTGGCTAATTCTTTATTAAAAGTAACTTTTTTATATACCTTCGCCTATCCCATTTTAATATGCACAGACACAAGTAAACAATTTGTACTGTGGGTTCAATTCCCCAAAAAGTGTAAACACAGTGGCTCTGTGGTGCTATCAGAAGATTACTCAATTTGTTTGAGAATCCTGACCAGCCTGATGCAGCAACACAGGCTCAATCAGATTCCAAAATGTAGTCTATTCAATATAAGTTTATTCAGAAATGCAGGTCAAAGGGCACATTCCTAAGCCCTCAAGATCAGGTTAAGCTTTTCACCTTCAGCAGAGACCACAAGCAGTAGATACAATAAGGCTAAGCTTCTCAGTCATGTCTCTGTCACTTCAGTCCCACTACAACAACAGCACCTGTGCCCTCTGCAGGATTTAATAAGGGGCGGGGTAGGTTGCCTTTGCCTCCTGGATGTGATCAAGCCATGTATTTTTCACAGCGAGCCTCAGCCTCCGCAAAAGCTTGCCGGAGATTATTCTCGGTGACAGCACGCATTAGCAGAACAAAGGCAAACAGTTGGGAAACATACATTACTATTCCTTCTAATGTCTTCAGTCAGAGTAATCACTTTGGCACACCTTTAACATTTAATGCATGTAGGAGGTGGCCCACTTTCACCCACGCAGGGCTCCAACCTTCCAAAGTGTACCAGAGGAGAGTAAGGAACCAATACAGTAAAGACAAACATTTAGATAACCAACGCTTCATTCAATTTTAATGGCAATCATTGGCAGACCAGAGGGAAGTGTTCAGGAAACCTGTTCGAAAACATTTTTGCAATTCCGTTTGGTGACGCTAGTGGTGCAGAAATTACACACTTCACCTTTAATCTCTGAAAAGCATATAAGTTTCCACGTTCCATTATATAATTCAACAAGGGGGAAAAACTGTCTAAAGTTTAAAGTAAAGATGAATTGCACCGTGCAGTATGTCTATTGCACCATTCAACACCAATGTCCCCAAACTGTTTTTCTTATTTGTTGCTTGTCTTTTGTTTAATCTGTAAAAACTCACTCTCAATGGACCATCCCTGGTGAAAATATTGGGTTTATACAACAAAATCAACAATTCAAGCGCAAATGCTGTAGAGAAGCTAAAATAAAATGATGTAAATGTGAGCTCTTTCTAAATCTAGGCTTGACAAACTGAATCAGCTGAAACATCGGCCAGAGTTTTCCAGAGATTTGAGCTGTCAGGGGTAATATATGTCTCCTATCTAGGACAGGGCCATGCAAATGGGGCACAGAGATGGTACTGGCTGGAAGATGGTCCTCGGGGAGCTCAGTGTATGTCTTTGTGTGTGTGTTTGTGTGTGGGTGGACAGACCTGTGGCCTACGGGCATGCAACTCACCCAAGTTCCATTTGAGCCCAGAAGTGGTGGTAAGACAAGCGCTGCCCACAGGAATGAGACTACACCATTTACCCTCTAAGCCAGTGTTCACGTTCAGCCGGTGCTGTCTGCCCTGTGAGTGTGTGTGTGTGAGAGAGAGAGAGAACAGGAGAATGAGTGTGAGAGAGTCATAGGAACTCTGATCCAAAAACTAGTGAGCTACCACCTAGACTGCATTTTAAGAGGTGTGGCCTATGAAGACCATTCCATATTGATATCTAGGACCATAATTGATGAAAGGACCATAATGGCTGGTCACTGGCACATGTGTTTTGGATGTTGGTATGCTGGTATCCTCAACCAGGCTTCTAAAATAGTTTCAACAGCAACACTACACTGGTCGTCCAGCTTTTAAAGACATTTTTAAGAAAAAAAACAATGTCTACCCCAATCACTTTTTGGGAATTAAATCATTATATTTGAGTTTTCTTTTGCTTGGCCATGAAGAAGAAGATGAAAAGTAGCTGGCCATTTAAAACAATGACTTTAAGACAAAGCAGAAGTCTCTGCAAAAGACTATGGCTAGCACCCACTTACAGTACCTGAAATCAGTCAACTGACATAATCTAATTAATATTTATGAGCCAAGCTGATAACTTAAAAATACATCTCCTCAGCACCAAATCAGCACACACCATCTTAAACCTGTCTGGACCAGAATGGAAACTGGTAGTTTCTGATAAACAAACACAGTAATGCAGTAAGAGACCCCAAATACACAGGAATGGCCCCATACTGCAGATCTAGAGGAATTACCTGTCAGAAAGTCTGAAATTTTAAAACTTTCCCATCTGTAGAGACATTGGCATTTGGAATCCTACCATTTGCAATACGGTTCTCAGCTCTCTTTCACAAGAAACAGGCAGGCCCAATATTGTGAAATTTCAATTAGCACTTTTCTAAAGTGGTATGTTTATTGCCTACGTACAGACACACACACACACACACACACACACACACACACACACACACACGCACACGCACACGCACACACTGTTTTAAAAGCAAGATGGTAGATGATGAGGCTTCCAAATTTGCTCTCAAAAACTGCCCAGAACTATTCTGCAAGATCTAATTATCATTTACCACAATCAGCACAAAGTTAGACACTTAATACAACTGCTGACATTTTTATTTTAATCTAAATCTAAGTTGTGGCAAACTTAGAAGTTCGCCAGTTCCAAAAAATATCTGATCTGCCTCTGAGAAGTCATAAATGCACGGTTAACTACCGCAAAGAGAGAGGACTGAATTAATGTGTTATAAGTCTGCTTTATGAGGACTAAACCAGTCAAGGCCATCTTTATATAGATTGAGATTCACTCATTATAATTTATGGCCCACCTCAACAATAGATTAAGTTTTTCAGAGTCATCTCAATGTCTTAGATTTTCTTTGAGCTTCAGAGGTTCATCAAATGTTCTTATACAGACAACAAGGTAATGCAGCAAAAGTAATTCTTTAAGGCTGAGTCTATTTAGTTGTACACAATTAGAATGCCTTGCCACTCTTTATTCAAACTGAATAGCACTGGCCCAATGCACAGTCAGACTGTAAAAAACAAAAAATACAGACTCTGTGATGCTACATTGTATTTGTATCACTCTGTGTTCTTGGAATTCCAGTCAGGCTGAAAAGGTGTGTGCTGTTTGGCGACACACAACGGTTGATCCTGCTTTGGCTTTGTTTGGAACTTTTTCCGTTTGCTGCGTAAAAACAGACAAAATAACTGGCCATGCTGTGTCTAAAATGTAAGTCACTAAATATTAATTTATTCATCATTTATAGTACTTTTGTATAGAGCAATTTCACACTCACAATCATGATGTTGTACTTGCTCAAATATAAACATCTAGCAATTTTAAGATTAATTCCAAAAGATATATTTGCAGAGTTCAAAGTTGCCTATAATTCAGAGCTCTGACCTTTTAAAAGCGCAAAAACACAATGAAGGCAGAGAAGTGCATCTGCAGTTGACAATTGCTTAATATCACGATTGAGCATTAAGGGCTGCGATCAGGGTATCAACAGCACACAAGTATAAACACCGATTAGCACATACTAATGAGAGAGAAATGTTTACATCTCGAAGGAGGTAGGCCAAAGAACAGCCTTGCAGAACTACCACAGGGAGATCGGTCATCTTCTGGGCATGAAACAGGGTCTCCACTGTGGCCATGATCTGGTCAAAGCGGCCTGCAAGTCCACCCAGTGTGACTATGGTGTTCACCTACAAAAAGATCAGAGGTGCGTGAATGAATGAAGAAATGAATGGAAAAAGGAAAGAAAAAACAAAACAAGCAAACATACAAATAAACAGATGAACAAACAATCTAAAGCATAAACAAACAAATTAATTAATGAACGAATGGACAAACAAGCAAATCAACAGACAAACAATCTAATAACAGAACAAACAAATTAATCAACAAAAGAAATGAATTAATATAGTGATGAACAAACACACAGACAGACAGACAGCCAAAAACAAACAAGCAAGTGAACGAACAAGTAAACAAACAAAAAACTATAAACTGATGAATGAACAAATGGACAAATGAACAAACAAATCATAGAACAAACAAATTAATGAACAAAAGGATGAATTAAAAAAAATTATAAATGGACAGCTGGCCAAAAACAAACAAGCAAGCAAACAAACAAACAGAATAATGAACAAGTGATAGAATAAACAAAAAAACAAACAAAAAAAACAAACAAAAAACTAATGAACGTGTGAACAATTGGACAAATGAAAAACAAACAACAGAATGCAAAAACAAGTAATAACAGAAAAAAAAACAAGCAAATTAATAAGTAAAGGAATAAATTGATAAATAGATGAACAGGAGGACGGACGCCCAAAAACAAACAAGCAAACATACAGATGAATAAACAAGTGATAATTAATGAACAAAAGAATGAATTAATAAATTGAACAAACAGATGGACCAATGGCTAAAAACAACCAAGCAAACAAATAAACAAACTAACAGATGAATAAACAAATGATGGAATGAAAAAAGAAAGGAAAATGAATGACTGAACAAATGGACAAACAAACGAACAAACAATCGATAGAACTAACAAACAAATAATACAACAAACAAATGAATGAATAAAGGAATGAATCAATAAAATGAACAAACAGATGGACAGATGGCTTAAGCAAACAAATAAACTAACATGAACAAACAAGTGATGAATTTTTTTTTTTTTTTTAACGAATTAACAAATGGACAAACAAACAAATGAACAAACAATCGATAGAACTAACAAACAAATAACAGAACAAACAAATGAATGAACAAATGAATTAATTACTACATTGAACAAACAATCAAGCAAACTATTAAACAAACTATCAGATGAATAAACAAGTGTTGTAATGAACAAAGAAACAAACAAAAAACAAACAAATGAATGAATTAAGAAATGGACAAAGGATTTGATTGTGGGAGCAATGGATGATCTCTTTATGTGACACTAGGATAAATGTTCTAGAAGTACTGTTGTAAAATTACACCGTATCTCTTCCATACCCACTGCAGCCTCAGAAATATGTCTGTCCTCACCAAACAACAGAGCCATACATTATGGAAAGTATTCAGAGGGAACAGTGCGGACAGGAAAACGTTGACTTGGCAGAATGTCTTTAATATTTGCTCCTGGGACTATTTGTCTGACTGCTGCAATGTACCCATCACCCTGTGTGATCCAACAACTCTACGTGACAAAAAACCTCTTTAAAATGCACAGAGGGTAATCAACACTTCACAGCCGGCCCCCACTCACTTGTTTAAATAGCGACTTTATGAGACATCTGACACATAAATTGTTCATTTTGCATTGCCTCTGTAATTATGTGGCCTGATTGCAAAACTTTTTTAAAGAGTAAAGCAGAAATTATTATTTGCTTGTATAATAAATTGATTTGGAGGTGATCTTCACATTAACAAAGTCTCCCTGCAAATGATATCTGTGACCAATAGGTCACACTTTTCTCATGATGGCAGGACAATTCTGGGGTCTAAACAAGACTTGGAGAACCAGACTGATAGTCTTTCAGAGCCAAACGTTTAATTATATGTATAAATGAGATCCACTTTGTTGCTTATTCTAGCAAAGAACCTCACAATTAGCCAGCAAGGGGCCATTTGACCAACTTGTAAAACAACCAACCACAGTTTTTATTTATGTGATATTTAAGAGGTGGGTAAATCTGAAATCGATGATACCACAATAACAGACCTGCATGCAATAAAACTGAAATAAAGGTGCAGCAGTCTGCACAAACAGTTGTACAGATAATACCAAAGAAATTATAGGAAAATGTGTTTAGATTTTGTGGTCAGAATTTTCATCCATCCAGAAGTGGTACCGATTATTTAACGAAAATACTGTAACTCTAAATACAAAAAATACACAGTTTTGCTACTTGTCTACTTAATACTAAATGCTTCAAACGAAACTGTGAATAACTTTCGGTGAAGAAGACTTTGCTATAATCCTTCCAGCAAAATCTAGCAACTAGTTCTACCTTGGAAGTGCTCTTTGAAGCAGCTTGGTACCTTGAAAAACGAGTTTTTCCCCCAGCAGACCAATAAAAACCTGCATACCCTGACTCCTGGAATTTGTATAAAACCAACCAATTAGACTGAAGCTTGCCATTGAGAAATCTTTTGCCATTTTTGTATAAAATATGAATCAGGCAGCCTGTGAATGTGGTCCGTGAGTGCTCTGTAGGCTGATACAATCAGATTGGAGTTAACACTCAGTTTTTAGTCATGTTTTATACACTAAAAGACAGAAAGAGAAGCAAATTACCTCTCTTGTTACCTTAGTGACCATCAGCTCTAAGCTCATTCACTTCTATAAGTGTGTGTCTACTTTTGTGAGAGTCTGCAGCCACAAAAGTGGTGCTGCTATAGAGATGTGAATATTAACACAACAGGGAGATCCAGGGAAGCAATAGAGTGCATATAGATTGAGTCAGAATCTTGTATATTGGTAAAACTCTGGAGTGACTGTTAAGGTGATGGGCAGCTCAGTGAGTGCCAACAGACAGTCTGACAGGCCTGGAGCTCAGATTGAGGGCTTGGAGATGAAGAAACACACACACACACACACGCACACGCACACACACACACACACACACACGCACACACACACACACACACACACTCACACTCACTATCCATACAAAACCTCTCTGACAGCTCTTGGAGGATGTGAAATCACACTGAAACTGAGGTGTGAGCTCACCTTTTATATATAACAGGCAAAAAAAAAAAAAAAAACCTCAAACCACAATCGTTACATGTCAGTTTTTTTCTTATTTTTGATTTTCTACCTGTTATTACCAGTATTGTACTTCTCAAAACCTAGATTTTCTGTTTTAGGTTCCAAAGTGACTGTCAAAAGTAGCTGTATGGACTTCTTTTATCATGCTTTAACAGTGTTTTTGTTATTTTTGGAGCTTGACAGCCCTTAGCCACAACAAACTGGCATTGCAAGGCAACAGCTTTGTAACAATCCCCGAAAACTGTATACTCGTCTGGTCAATGGGGGAAAAATAATAACAGCATATGGGTTTGAAACAACATGAAGGTGAGTAAATAATTACAAAATGTTCTTTTTTGAACTATCCATTTATGGTCATCTAAATTGTTGATTATTTTAAACTCATTTTGCTGCCTGTATCACAATCATACAAGACAGTGAGACAGAGTATAGAGTACAGTGTAGCTTAGTAGATATAAAACATCACTTACAGTAAATGTAGTCACAAAAAAGCTGGGACAGAATGGGGGTGTGTGATACAGTGAGACAGATGGACAGACAGACAGACAGACAGACAGACAGAGAAAGATGCAGCTGGAGTTCAACCTGCAATTTTTGCTGTTTGATCTTCTCCACCATAATGGCCAAGCACTTAGTGAAGTCTGTCAGGTCCTGGTCTGATGTCTCGATCAGCTTACATTTCTATAAAAAAATAAGTCACATTGGAAGAAAAAATTAGGGTAGCTGACAAATAACATGGACATGAACTTTTTTTTTGTTGTCAATATTAAGATTTAAGTCAAAATGTACACTCACTGAGCATTTTATTGGGAACACTGTGGTCCTAATAAAGTGCCCGACAGGGTCTTCTGCTGTTGTAGCCTATCCACCTTGACATGTTGTGCATTCTTAGATGCTATTCTTCTCACTACAATTGTACAGAGTGGTTATCTGAGTTATCGCAGCCTTTCTGTCAGCTCGAACCAGTCTGGCCATTCTCTGTTGACCTCTCTCATCAACAAGCCATTTCCATCTGCAGAACTGCCGCTCACTGGATGTTTTTTGTTTTTGGCACCATTCTGAGTAAACTCTAGAGACTGTTGCTCTTGAAAATCCCAGGAGATCAAATTTTCCCCCCATTCTGATGGTTGATGTGGACATTAACTGAAGCTCCTGACCAGTATCTGCAAGATTTTATGCACTGCACTGCAGCAACATGATTGGCTGATTAGATAAGTAAGTAGGTATACAGGTGTTCCTAATAAAATGCTCAGTCGTATAAATGTATAAGGGAAAGCATATATTTTAGATGCTGTTGTGTAATTTGACAACAGTGGACAATGTTATACCATTTCTAAATGCCTTTTGCAGTTAACTACAACAGTCCTTCTGTGTTACACATGAATCTTTAAAAGTGCAAATTGTATATGCTGTCCCTCAATTTACATGACATCATAAAAACTGCATGCATAACTAATTAATTAAATAAGAAGATATTATACAGTTTAAAATAGTTTTACATGGAATATAAAGGGGGAAAATGGGTTTAAAGGGAAAATAACAGCCTCTTTGATTGAAGAAGAAAGTTTAGAATGTTAAAAGACATGCAGACTGTGCCTTCTTAAAACTAGTGCCTTTTTTTGTGCAATCGTACTTTCTGCTTTGTAAATGGTATTTCTTGCTGGGAGAATTTATTAGTGTCAGGAAGGACATAGCAATGTTGCTTGACTTCGGGCTTCAGTTCTGCTGAATGACTGCCCCTACACGGATCATTGCAGGTGTCTTCTCAATCGCAGCAGGTACCACAAAAGCTGAGGAGCTTTTTCCTGTGGTTGCTTGATCTCTCCTTTATCCTCCACAGAGCATCACTCCTGTTTTCATTCCTTTTTCAAATCCATTTAAATTCAGACGTCATGGTCTATCAAACTTCGGGTCTCCAAAAGCCACATTTACAAGCTTTGGAACAAAATAAAATGTGTCTATTTGCATCTCAAGAATTATAACAATGCAAATAACCTCTGGTATTCATTACTTAGCAGATGGTTTTCATTCAAACTGACTTACAGTACACTAATTTCTAAGACAGGCCCCGTCGGGAGAAAGCTGCAGGTAAGTGCTTTGCTCAAGGGCACAGTGGTGCTATGGCTTTCTTTGTAACACTCCACTTCAAAGGTTTGCCAGCTCAGAGCTTTTGCCACTAGACTACAACCACAGTACCAAAATTGTTTGTCGTATCCAGAGGTGGGTAGAGTAGCCAAAATCTGTAAAAGTACAATTACTTTAAAAAAATAATTACTCAAGTAGAAGTAAAAGTGCTAACATAAATAATTACTTGAGTAAGAGTAAGAAAGTATCCACTTAAAAGAGTACAAGTAGTGAGTAACTCGTTACTTTCACAAATGACAATGTACATTAACTCCCCTATATTCCATTACATAATACACATTTAACATATATACTGAATTATTATTATTATTATTATTATTATTAATAATGGAAATTCTGTCATCATTCATCATCATGTTGTTCCAAACCCGTATGACTTTCTTTCTTCCATGCAACACAATAAGGAGATTTTAGACAGAATGTTAGCCTTGGTCACCATTCACTTTCAGTGAATGTGTTTTTTTAAATGTAGCACATTACTACCCACCTCTGGTCATATCAAAGTAAACAAAAATTTGTTAAAATCAAGCATTAGAGAGCCTGGGTAGCTCAGCAAGTAAAGACGCTGACTACCACCCCTGGAGTCGCGAGTTCAAATCAGGGCGTGCTGAGTGACTCCAGCTATGACTCCTAAGCAACCAAATTGGCCCGGTTGCTAGGGAGGGTAGAGTCAAATGGGGTAACCTCCTCGTGGTCGCCATAATGTGGTTCTCGCTCTTGATGGGGTGTGTGGTGAGTTGTGCGTAAATGTCGTGTAGAATAGCGTGAAGCTTCCACACGCGCTACTTCTCTGCGGTAACGCGCTCAACAAGCCACTTGATAAGATGCGCGGATTGACGGTCTCAGACGTGGAGGCAACTGAGATTTGTCCTCCGCCACCCAGATTGAGTCGAGTCACTACACCACCACGAGGACCTATTGTGCATTGGGAATTGGGCATTCCAAATTAGGGAGAAAATAAATAAATAAATCAAGCATTATGTAACTTTGTGCTATCTAGCAACATCTGACAGGAGCCGGAGTCATAACGTGCTAATTTCATGTTGATATTATGTTATACGATTATACATTTGAAATGGAAATATTATGTGCTTTGATGAAGATAAACAACACTCTTATTTACATATTTTACACTTAAATCACTTTTCTGACACTACACTCAAAGCACTTTTAAAAAGAGAACAGGGGACTCTTCTTAGCCACCACCAGAATATCTTAATATGATTATTCAAGTGTTTTATCTACTATTTTTATTTTATTTTTTTATCCCCTTTTCTCCCAATTTGGAATGCCCAATTCCCACTACTTAGTAGGTCCTCGTGGTGGTGCGGTTACTCACCTCAATCCGGGTGGCAAAGGACAAGTCTCAGTTGCTTAGTTCCGCTTCTGAGACCACCAATCCACGCATCTTATCACATGGCTCGTTGTGCATGACACCACGGAGACTCCGCATGTGGAGGCTCATGCTTCTCTCCGCGATCCACGCACAATTTACCATGCGACCCATTGAGAGCGAGAACCACTAACTGTGACTATGAGGAGGTTACCCCATGTGACTCTACCCTCCCTAGCAACCGGGCCAATTTGGTCACTTAGGAGACCTGGCTGGGATCACTCAGCACACCCTGGATTCAAACTCGCGACTCCATGGTGGTAGTCAGTGTCAATACTCGCTGACCTACCCAGGCCCCCCATTTTATCTGCTATTTATGTTTGAGGTGTACTACAATTTTCAATTTAAGAGAATAATCTTGTGATATGGCTGATATGAGTTCAATAAAAGACTTTATTATTTTTATACTACTGTATATTGTCCAGCCTCAGTTATTACAATAGCATGTCTATGCAATGCACACAATAACACGTAAACTAAAAACATAAAACGAGGATTCAATAATTATGGGGATAAAATATACTTTATTAAATGAAAAAAATAATGCTTAAATATGCAATATAACAATTACATGAAGTCAATTTCAGAAGTCATACATATTAAACATGTCACAGTAACTTAACCGGACAACATAGATACATCGCAATCAGTTAACAGACGAGTATGTTTGATTCATAAAAGCATGACATGCAATATAAGCTTCCACAACCCTACCAGAAAACATGTCCAAGCATTATAGCAGGTAAACAACTTCGCCAAATGGATAACAGATAAACATCTATCTAGACTGCAATGATGCTGTCCTGAACTGTGTGAGCATTACTGAACTGAGTTGAACAGTGTAGTTAGTTTCTCCAGCTGGAACACGAGACAGCCGGCACTTCTTTCCTGTGTATGCGGACATGACGCAATGACGCAAGGATGAACGTCATAAACCAGCGACTGCGTGCCAAATCGAACCCGACAGATCAAAATACAAATCACTTTTCCGTAGTGCAGCTTTAATGGTTTTCAAGGATGAGGGCATGTCACACAACCTGTCCATGTTGGCATCTACCAAAAACGGCAAGCTTCTAAGTGTCAAATAAATTTGCATTGGATTTGAAGCAAGGCCTTTGATGTAACAACACAACAGGAAGCATTTTCTCCTCTTTTTTTATTATTTGATAAGCCTATTTATTTTTCTATCCTAACCAGGAACTAAAAACGGTTCAAGGAACGAAAATGAACTAAAATGTTTAGCAGAACGTAACGGAAAACCGGAATTAGGTTATTTTCAATTGTTCTGGATTGAACATTTTCTTTTTAAATGCTGGTAACCGGTTATAACCGGTTAATTTAGTTCCGATAATTTTTTTCATGAAACTAAAGACCAATTGGTTTATCACAGTAAATCTTTGGAACTACACCACTTCATGTTGCCTGAAAAAATTAAATGTGCTTTGATCCTGAAGGAAACTGCAGCATCACACATTTCTTTGCCTAATTGCCCACTGTGGATGAAGCATTCTGTGAATGAAGACCTTTTTAATAACTATGCATACATACTACATATACATGCATGGCTAATCCAGATACAAGGAAAACATTATTAGAGGTAAAAAAGTACTTTTCTCAGTATTTTCCCAAGTCTTCACTGAATTATTGTTAGATATGATGCATTAATACAGATTTGATGCTGCCAGGTTATGACTTCTATGCTGATAAATCCACCACACAGGAAATAATTTAAATGCTAATTTTTGCTTATTGGCTTATTTTGGGCTTGTTTTTCCAGACCAGGTTGCTTGTTTCTCTTGCAAGATCTGGCAACACTGCAATTGGTATTTCACCCACCCCTTAGAGCAGAGTACTGTCATTTTAAAAAGAATGTTATTAACTGTTCTTTTATTTTGTTATAACCGGTAACCTTTTGGAAAGGAGGCTGTGGAACTTTTGAACCGGAACGAAAAAATTTAGTTTTTCCTCAGAACGAACCGAAATGAAAAACATTTAGTTTTTAGTCCCTGATCCTGACTATGTACCATTATATTATTAGGTTAGCTTATTTTAGTTTATTTTTTGCATTTAACATTGTTTTTCCATGTTCTACATGATGCTATCAGACAGACCAAATGACAACCACTGCTTTATTTGAAGTGAGGCTAGCAGCCAAATATCTTTATTTATAGCTGTAATCATTTTGATAGGGAAACACAACTGAAAACAACTAAGAGATAGACTGAGAAAGAGAATTAAAGAAAAGAAAGAGGAAGATTGTGCAAACATAAGGAAAGAGAGAGATCAAAAGACAAGAAAACGAGAGAGGGTACCAGAGAGAGTAAGCTTACCTTTTCTGTGTAGAAAGCCTTGACCTCTGGCTGGATAGAATCAAAATCTCCACTTATGTAGTCTGGGAGAAAACTTAAATGGCATGAAAGAGAGAGAGAGAGAGAGAGAGAGAGAGAGAGAGAGAGAGAGAGAGAGAGAGAGAGAGAGAGAGAGAGAGAGAGAGAGAAAGTAATGAGAGACAGTAGGGTTGAGGTGGAGATTTGATGGGTAAAAAAGTTCAATTTGTGCAGCCATCAGATGCTTTATTCAAGTGAAATGAAGGTGCGTCTCTGACACGGGCCATGGAAAGCTTCAGTGACAGAACTCCAGCAAAGTCATTCAGTGCCTGTCAGTCACAGTGCGATCTGTCCCCTGACATGACAAAAGTGACACAGACAGCCTCTGTGACATGAGGGGCTGAGAGAATTAATGCCCACTCACTCTAAACTTGTGACATTCTAGCAAACGTAACGCTACCTAGATTTGCAATACATATGAAAGCAATGACATGGTCTTCCTCTCTTAGATGGACAGAATATTTCTTTTGAGAAAGGCGTTTCATGTTCAGGCTTCTTTCGTTTCATTCCCTGAGAGAAGAAAAGCAGTGCCGGTATCAGTAGGCATTAAAGCATAAAGAGTCAACATTACGATTTCACGCTCTGCTGGGCGGAGCAGGTAGCCGGTGAATGAGCAGAGCCATGCTGGCGTGTTGGATTAACACCAACACTGTAACGGATTACAGCGGGAGCTCAGTCTACATCTCATTGCCGCATTTGTGGCCCAACAAAGAGAATACTGGTATGTTGTGAGCTCCAGAAAAGCAAGGTATTACTGTAACTGTGTTAGAAGCAGGCTGTTCTCACGAAAATTACTTGACTGTTGCAACATTTTTGAAAAATTAAATTATGTGGTTCAGTACACGTATCGGTGGACATTTCGAGGTGACATGTCCACCGTGTGGCACTAAAAGCTAGTTTAATGTTCTCCCAAATAGATGAGGGTTTTAAGGTTAATGCCATTGAGTTTTAAATGAACAAAACCTACATCTCTCCCTAAACCTGCCCAATTGTATCATAAAAAACATATGAGAGATGAAAAATAGATAAAGTTTTTAAGGTTAATGCTCTATTGAGTTTTAAATAATCAAAACCGACATCCCTACACTAAACCCCATACCTAAACCTAATCAATAGTGTCATAAAAGCACATGTGAGGTGAAAAACGCAATTGTTGAAGCAACCACGTCATTTCGTGGTGCATCTATGACACCTTCTGCTCGACGAGCATGCTTTGCCGGACTCATACCCGGGTCTTTCACATTGCAAGTACAACAAGTAACCTAATAACATTGGAATAAGCTTGTAAATGTAATTGGTTATGTAATGCAAACATGAAAATGTATAACCTTTCAGATCATGTGCTATAGTAAAGGAGTTTTAATGTCATAAGGTAGCACTGTGTTTGAAACAGAGTATAAAAAAATAATAATAAAATAAAAAAAAGTGTTTATGAATTCATAATCAGCTGTTTTACTCATGATTTGTGTGAAAGTGAATAAAATTATTTGTTGTTGTAGTGCCTCTATTATTTATTTCATGAGGGAACTGCTGTGATACATAGAACAAAGCACATAAAACTAATTTTGAATGGATGGCTGGATGGATGGATTGGGTGGGATGGATGGATGGTCTAGCATCCACCCAGAACATCCCAACAACCATTTAGCAATGCCCTAGCAACCACACAGAACACCTTAACAACTGCTAAGCAATGCAATAAAAGTCTCAGGACAACTTAGCAACATACCCTAGCAACCACCCACACACCCCTATCATCATGACACTGTCTTTTGTATGGTTAAGGACCACCCAAATTTTCTTCATAATATGCAAAAATCTATTTATTATAATAATTTTCACAATTCACCAATCTGGAGTAATCCACCATCTCATATTGATAATATGTTCAATGTGGTTTTATAATTTGGCCTATTTCTGCATACAACCAAGAGCATATATGGCATATTAGTATGAGGCTTCAGGGAAATGTTATAAATGTTCCATTCTATATACCATACTCAAATCACATGACAGAAATCATAATAGTACCAGTGAAATGGTGCACATCTTGGAAACCCTCACTGGCTTTAATCCAGTATTCACTGTGTGAGAAAAAGCAATTCACAACAACGATTTCCAAAGTTTCCCCTCTGTGTTCTATGTACTCCAACGGACCCTGAGTTAAACAAGAAACCATAAATAACCCTCAGCAGTGACAGTTCTGTGGCCACATTAAGGTGAAGCTAAATGAAACCTTTCCTTTTGACATTTTATCAGCAAAACACTTCTTCCAACCGCAAAGCACAAATTGGAGCCAAAATACACCTCTTTTACATTCAAATTAAAGTGTCACTTAAAGTTAATCGTAATGCAGAGACTATTCCTTGTTGGAAAAGAACTCGATTTTGGTCTGCACGGGGAAAATTAGAATTAAGAATTGGAGTAATTCCAGAAGGTCAAGATTGCCGCCAATGGGAGACCACAGACTGCACACCTGTCGCATTGGATGGTTGATTCATTTTGTCACAGCACAAAGAGACAGGACAGACAGACAAGATCAAAGTAACTGGTTTCGGTTTTCTTGTTTTTTCCTTGTTAGGCACTCTAAAATTACATCTTCAAGTATGTCAAAGTAGGTAGGTGAAAATTGGTCTCCCAAGTGACATTCAAACGAGAACAAAACGAGATGCAAATCCTCGAATTTCTTCTATTTTGATGCAGCTGCTCTTTGCTAATAAATGATATGACTGTTCATCAAAAGGAAAGCTTTAGTATAGTGTGAATTTTCACTCTATTTTTATTTTTTACGTTAATAAGCCCACTCAGGACTTAAATAACAGATCTTCTGCTTTATGCCTGGCAGTTTCACACACCCATCTGAATATCAAGAGACCTCTTCAGCTGTTGCTTCATTACAGACAGTCTGGTGAAATCATGAAGCCGCCCCTCCTGAGTGGATCATCTGAGCAGACGATCAGCTTTTGATTATGCCTCAGAGTTCATTTTCGACTCCTTCATAATCAGCAAAGGTCACACAAGTGCTTCAAAACAAGCACATCCTCACAACTTCCACAAGGCAAAACAACAGTGCATTAATGTGCTTTTGCATCCATGGGTCACATCTAATTTTAAAATCAGTCTGATTTGTAAGTCTATACAATAAGATACATAAGAGGTGGAGCAGTTTGGAAAAATGTAATGGGAAACAGGATTTCTCTTGGTCAGAGTGTAAAAACAAGTCATTCAAAAATGATCATGTTATTGATGACATAACATATATAACATATAACCGGCCACATTTCCATATCAGTGCCGATTAAGTATTCAGAAACTTTGAGCACATAGTCCCAGGTCAGAAATTAAAGAGCTCTGTGCAAAAATGCTGCCGAAAGTGACAAAAATTATGAATTCTTCTATTTTTGTATTGTTTTTACGTTTAACATACAACATTTTATATTTCATAATGTTCTATTCTAGGCTTAGGCCTAATCTTATATTTTATACATACAGCTACTCTTATATGTGATTGTGGCAGTGGGGGCGTGGTCAAGCATCTCTCCGGAGAGAGAGAAAACGGTAAGGGCGCTTACACCTGAGCTAAATTATGTCTAACACCTGTCTCTAATTTCAGTGAGCACGGGGAGAGCGGCATAAAGAGGGCCACGCAGCACTCAGACGAGAGAGAGAACCTGGGCACTAGAGACCTGATTGTGAAGCCAAGAGCTTATTATTGTACAGCTGAGAGTTTATTTTTCTGAAGTAGTTGTTTATGTTTAGACTGAATTATTGAACATGGTGAGAGCCCTGAAAGAGTGCATTTGCTGCAGTGGGGAGAATAAAACGCTTACCTGAACCAGAAAATCTGCTTCTCGCCTCCTCCTTTAACTGAGAAGTGTTACACTGGTGCCGAAACCCGGGAAAGGTTTGAAGATGGATGGAAGTTGCCCCGTAGAGTCCTCCCAGTTGGCGGAGATCCTCCAAGCCCTCGCCAGCCTACATCAGAACCACCAACAGACGCTGCTTGAGCTCCGACAAGATCAAGACCGCCAGTTTGTCGAGCTCATGCATGCTCAAGCCGAGGACCGGCAGGCGATCCTGAGCCTCCTCAGCCAGGGGGCATCCTCAGCCGCGACCCCGGACACTCCCATGCCGTTACCCCCGCCAGCATTACAGAAAATGGGGGCGGCGGACGACCCCGAGGCCTTCCTGGATTTGTTTGAGCGGACCGCCGAGATCTGGCCAATGGGCAGCCCGATTGATCCCACTATTGTCCGGGGAAGCCCAGCTCGCGGCTCAACAACTGCCAGCGTCGAGCCTCCTGGCCTACGGAGATTTAAAAAGAGCCATCTTGCAACGGGTTGGTTGCACTCCGGAGGAAAGTCGTCAACTCTTCCGGAGCTTGAAGTTGGAGAGCTCCGACCGCCCGTTTGCCTTTGCCCAGCGGCTCCGTGACGCCTGCCGAAGATGGCTGCTAGCGGAGGATCACGACATCCAGGGAATTATCGACCAGGTGGTACTGGAACAGTTCATAGTTCGACTGCCAAAAGGGACGGCGGAGTGGGTCCAGTGCCACCGCCCGGCGTCGTTGGAGGAAGCTATCCGACTTGCGGAGGACCACATGGCGGCGATCCTGAGGGCGGAAGAGCCCTCCTACGTTTTCTCTCCTCCCTCTGTTTCTTCCCCCTCCCCTCTCTCTCTCTCGTCTGCTCTCTCTCCAGGTCCCATTCCTGCCCCAAGCAGATGAGGAGGACCTCAGCCCCTGAGACCAGTTCCCCGGGTGTGGGAGGCGACACCTTCCCCTACTCCAATGCCCCGCCGCTCTCCCCCTCGGGGGGGGGCGCCCGCCGACGCAAGTGCGGGCGTAGCGCCTGGGCCGGCCTGCTGGAGGTGCGGAGACCCAAGCCAATTCCGAGATCAGTGCCCTCTGATGGAGCTGGGGACGGTGGTGCGGGTCTCTGACCTCCCACAGGCTGCGCCCGACCGGGCCGGAGCGTACCGGATACCGGTAAGTGTCAAGGGGGGTACTCACCAAGCGTTGGTGGATACCGGTTGTAATCAAACCACTATCCACCAACGC
The DNA here is from genome assembly GCF_019703515.2 of Myxocyprinus asiaticus. NCBI lineage: Eukaryota > Metazoa > Chordata > Actinopteri > Cypriniformes > Catostomidae > Myxocyprinus > Myxocyprinus asiaticus. Next base: position 18,237,725 of record NC_059384.1, read on the forward strand.
CTGGTTCAACCCGAGGCATTGGTCACAACCAAAACGGTGAAGGTGAAATGTGTACACGGGGATATTCACAAGTATCCGGTGGTGACCCTGACAATTAAATTTCGGGGGAAAAAGCATAGAGTGGAGGCCGCGGTTAGTTCCCGCCTCACCCATCCGCTGATTTTGGGGACTGATTGGCCTGATTTTAGAGTTTTATTAAAGGGAATTTGCGCGGATGGGTCCTGTATGAAAATAGGGAGATGTCCTTGACAGCTCCACGTCATGATGACGAGAGAGGGGGAGAGGCTGCAGCCCCTCCCCTTCTCAGGGAATTCCCTGACGGGGATTTCCCTTTGGAGCAATCGCGAGACGAAACCCTCAAACACGCCTTCGACCAAGTGAGAGTCATTGATGGTCAACGACTCCAGCCTGACATCGCACTTTCATACCCCTTTTTTGCAATTATAAATGAGCTGTTGTATCGAGTGACACAGGACACTCGGACCAAAGAGGATACAACCCAACTGTTGATTCCAAGGAGCTGTCGGGAAATGGTATTCCAGGCGGCTCATTATAATCCCATGGCGGGTCACCTAGGAGAAAGGAAAACACTGAACCGTCTAATAGCCCGTTTCTATTGGTCGGGCATTGTCCGCAGGTGGTGTGCGGCATGCCGCGAATGCCAGCTGGTTAACCCACCGGCCACCCCAAAAGCGCCATTGCGCCCTCTCCCTCTGATCGAGGTCCCCTTTGAGAGAATTGGAATGGACCTCGTCGGGCCATTAGAACGGTCAGCATGCGGACATCGCTTTGTATTGGTCCTAGTGGACTATGCAACGCGATATCCGGAAGCAGTGCCTCTTCGCAACATCTCAGCACGCAGTGTTGCGGAGGCACTCTTCAAAATAATCTCCCGGGTTTCGGCACCAGTGTAACACTTCTCAGTTAAAGGAGGAGGCGAGAAGCAGATTTTCTGGTTCAGGTAAGCGTTTTATTCTCCCCACTGCAGCAAATGCACTCTTTCAGGGCTCTCACCGTGTTCAATAATTCAGTCTAAACATAAACAACTACTTCAGAAAAATAAACACTCAGCTGTACAATAATAAGCTCTTGGCTTCACAATCAGGTCTCTAGTGCCCAGGTTCTCTCTCTCGTCTGAGTGCTGCATGGCCCTCTTTATGCCGCTCTCCCCGTGCTCACTGAAATTAGAGACAGGTGTTAGACATAATTTAGCTCAGGTGTAAGCGCCCTTACCGCTTTCTCTCTCTCCGGAGAGATGCTTGACCACGCCCCCGCTGCCACAGTGATCTTGATTTAGTTACGTTAATAACCATCATAATTGTTCAGACTAATAATGTATTTCAATTAATTGATTCAAGTGAAGTACATTACCTACATTTTATTAGGTAAAAAAGTATGCCCTCAAGATAAAGTTAATTTAATGGCAATTTATATATTTACAATTGCTCATTGTTAGTTCATGTTATTTCATAATGCACTCATTTATGTTAACATATACAACATATTAATGTTAAAAATGTATATGTTAGAATTAACATTAACCAAGATTAATAAGTTCCATAAAAGTGTTGTTCATTGTTAGGTCATGTTAACTGACGTAGAAAACTAATGTTAACGCATACAACCTTTTTGTAAAGTGCTACCAGGGAAGTCAACCATACATTGCATTGTTGAGGCACCTGTGTCTTTTGAAGGATCCAAGCGTTAGAAACGATAGCCAAAGTTGATTTTTATTCGCCCTTAACAGATTGTGCGACAAATTTCAGTGTGGAATATTTTGAATTGTACTCATTTCACATGCAAAGAGGTTAGCCAATAGCAGGTCATTTACAAGTCTTGAAGGTACAACAGTCTGTTTAATTCTAAGGGTTAGAGAGAAAAAGATCATGTAAAAAAAGGACCTAAAAACCTTTACTAACATTATTAATTGATAAAAAATAAAATGCTGAATATTTATGAGGATTTATGATATTTAAGCAGGAAATGGCAGCTTTAAGGCATGGTGTGAAATAAGACAATATTTGTCTATAAGGATTGAGACAACTTTTATTAGACTTCGGTGCAATTTTAGAAGTTTAATATTCTAAGGTTGTATGAATTGATATTTTAAAATTCAATTACATCTTTCAACCTCTCCTGATGTAAAAGGATGTTTCAGACAGCAGCCCTCAATTGTCTGTTTGTGGACCAAACACAGAAACACAGCAGGGGTTTAAAAAGGAAGATATATATATATACCAATCTAACAATTAATAAAAAATTTAAAATTCAAGATTACTGCAGAACAACTGCTGCTGATAATCCAGGCAGTCTGGGTCTAGAAACCTGTTCCATTATAATGGCTGCCAGCATCTGCAACAGGCAGAATATTGCACAGCATGTTTCATGAGCTCCAAGCAATGCTACATTCACTGCTTCAGTTCAAATAAAACGGAGCTTTCTAAATTAATCAAAGAGTAAAAGTCAATGCAGTAATTATATTTAAGGCACTGCGAGATAATAACAGGATATGTCTTGATCTGTGGACCTGCTTTTCTGAAAATGTTCCTCCCTGTCAGCTCCTGTTTGCACAGGGAGATTAAAAAATGAGCAATCACTGTGGATGTATGTAATTACGCAAGGCCAGAGGTCTGCCAAACATATGAAATACGTTCCGTCTCTCCACCAACAGCACTTGAGGGAATGCACAATCAATGGTCAAAGCAAATCAGCTTCTGCTCACAAATGAGCACAAAACAATGGCAAGATGCCACAGTGAGAAGCTTCATTTACAGTAACATTAGTCACACACTGTAGTTTTGTGGAAGTCACTAGATGTCAACAATTTTCAAATAATTCCCTTAAAAGAATAACTCACTCCTTTATGTTGTTCCAAACATTTGTGACTTTCAATTTTATGTGGAATACAAAAGGTGATTTTTTTTTTTATTCATATCCCTCTGGCAGCGGGGGAGTGGTCAAGCGTCTGTCGAGAGAGAGAGAGCGGTAAGGGTGCATACACCTGAGCCAAATCATGACTAACACCTGTCTCTAACTGTAGTGAAATTGGGGAGAGCAGCATAAAAAGAACATGCCAGCGCCAGATCGAGAGAGAAAGCCAGAGATCTAGAGTCCCGCTGGGTAGTTGATGAGTTAATGTGAAGCTAATGAGTTATTGTGAAACTATTGAATTATTGTGAAGCTGTAAGCTCAGAAAATTAGACAATTAAAAAGCCTTACCTGAGACTGAAGAAACCCGGTTCCCTGTGTCCTCCTTCCCTCTCTGTGTGAAATTTTGCTACACTGGTGCCGAAACCCGGGAACATGGAACCGAAGGAAGTACGCCCCATGGAGTCCTCGCCACTGGCTAAAGTCCTCAAGTCCCTCACCGGCCTACACCACTCCCACCAACAGGTCCTGCTTGAGCTCCGTCAGAACCAGGATCGCCGCTTCTATGAGATCCTCAGGGCTCAAGCAGAGGACCGGCAGGCGATCCCCAGCCTCCTCAGCCAGGAGAAAGCCCCGGCTCTGACCCCAGACAACACTAGTCCCTTGCACCCTCACTCGTGAAGATGGGCATGGAAGATGACCCCAAAGCCTTCCTCAACCTGTTCGAGCAGACCGCCGAGATCTGCTGTTGGGCTCAGTGGGCGGCCCGGCTTATCCCTTTGTTGTCCGGGGAGGCCCAGCTCGCAGCTCAACAACTGCCGGCGGCTAGTCTCCTGGCCTACTACGTCTTGAAGAAAACCATCCTACAGTGGGTTGGCCGGAGCCCAGAACAACACCGCCAGCTCTTCTGGTCGATGAAGTTGGAGAAAACCGGCCGCCCGTTTGCCTTCTCTCAACGTCTCTGTGACGCCTGCCGGAAATGGCTACTAGCAGGGGACCACGACATCGAGGGAATTATCGACCAAGTGGTGCTGGAACAGCTGATCCACCGGCCCTTATGGGTCCAGTGCCATCGCCCGGCGTCGCTGGAGAAAGCAGTCCAGCTGGCGGAGGACCATATGTCAGCGTGCCCAAGGGCGGAAGAGCCCTCTTTCTCTCTCTCGCCTCCCCCTGAGCTTCCTCCCATCTCTTCCCACTCCCCCCTCCCCTCTCACTCTGTCCTCTCTCCAGGTCCTGTTCCTGCACCCCGAGGGCATGGAAACCCACCGCCGTAGCCGGTTCCTCGCTTGCGCCAGTTTATTCCTTTCCCGGCGACTTCAGTGCCTTCCCGCTCTCCCCCTCAAGTGGATGCACCCACCCCCTCAAGTGCGGGCGTAGCGCCTGGGCCGGCCTGCTGGCGTTGCGAGGATCAGGAACACTTTCGGGATCAGTGTCCTGTAATGGAGCTGGGAACTGTAGTCTGGATCCCCAGTGCTCCACAGGCTGCCCCCGATCGGGCTGCAGGGTACAGGATACCGGTAAGTGTCAAGGGGAGTGCACACCAAGCCTTAGTTGACACGGGTGATAACCAGACCACTATCCACCAATGCTTGGTTCAACCCGATGCTTTGGGTACAACCAAAAGGGTGAGGGTGAAGTGTGTGCATGGGGATATACACAATTACCCCATGGTGACCCTTGTGATTAAATTTCAGGGAACAAAACAGAGTGGAGGCCACGGTTAGTTCCCGCCTCACCCATCTGCTGATTTTGGGGACTAATTGGCCTGAATTCAGAAATGTATTAAAGGGAATATGCGCAGATGGGTCCTGCACAAAAGCGACGAGATGTGAAATGTGCGATGCTCTGGCAGAAGAGGCGGAGCCGGGGCCGTCTTAGTCAGCTCCACGTCAGGATGACATGAGGGGGGAGAGGCTGTGGCCCCTCCCATCCTCAGGGGATTTCCTGAAAGGGATTTCCCTTTGGAGCAGTCGCGAGACGAAACCTTCAAGCACGCCATCGACCAAGTAAGAGTGATCGATGGTCAACAACTCTGGCTGAATGTTGTACTTTCATATCCCTATTTTGCAATTATAAACGAGTGGTTGTATAGAGTGACGCAGGATGCTCTAACAAAGGAAGATACAACCCAGCTCTTAATACCGCTGAGCCGCCGGGAAATGGTGTTCCAGGCAGCTCATTATAATCCGATGGTGGGTAACTTAGGGGAAAGAAAAACACTGAACCAACTAACAGCCCGTTTTTATTGGCTGGGCATTGGCAGCAATGTTCGCAGGTGGTGTGCGGTGTTGGGCCTCATGTATTCAGATAGAAGACAAAGGCAGGCCTAACAGTCAAAAACATTCCTCAAGCCCCCTCCTTCTAAGTCGTAAATTTTACTGACAAAAATCGCGCCAAAATCAAACAAAGGGAGTCCAAAACAGACTACAGATCCATGAAGCCTTGCCCACTAAAGGATCGAACACTCAACTCCTATTGGATGAGGCACACAACAGAACGTCCCTCAAACATGACATCATCAGGACTTCAAATAATTCTGAAATGCTTCCAAAGTGGCTTCCAGCGACTTCGTTCACCGAATATGGACGTAGCTTTTTGCTGCTCTCCGGTGCAACCTCGTGGCTTAAGGAAGTAATGTCCGACTTGAAACTGTGGCCATACAACCTCCATCTCGCTGGACGAGTTGAGATTCCTCTGTGTTCAACCAAACACTCTAACGGATCCGAAGGAGACCGCCGAGCAATTCGCATCTTCATCCGTTGGCCTACAGAAGTGAAGAGATTAAAGATTTCTCTTCCATCTTCAATCAAGTCGACATTTCTGAGTTCTCCGCCAGCCAACCGAGAATCAACAGCCGTACCGCCCGCCGACAGCGCGAGGAAATGGCCCCCGTCATCACCCGAGCCTCAAGGAACCGGGTCAAAGTTAAAGGACGGAGGAAAACACATTCTACCTGTGTCCTCATGTGATTCAAGTAAGAGGTTTACGTCTGGGCAGAGATAGAATATTATAGCGTGTTATTCTTGTGTTTCAAGGTTTTTTGCTTGTACAGTTTACGGACCGCCATGTCCGCTAATTATTAATACCCAGGGTATTAATTATCACAAATTTGTTTTGCTGTATTGTGGTCCAACCAAATTGGATTGTTGTGCATTTTTGCCATCGCGGGTGAGACAGCAACTGAGTTCATCCATTAGAGTCAAATAACACAGGACTTTTACGAGCCCCGCTCGTAAAACCGCATCTCTGAGTGATGAACATGGCTGCTTTATCTCCAGCTATCGCGAAATCAGCTTTCGGGCTGTCACTTAATAATCTCTCTCTCTCTCTCTCACTAACCACACTGACACACACACACACACTGATACACACACACCTTATGTGTTATAGGATTCTTTTTATTTCCATATCTAATCATATCACTGTTTAGTTTGTAGTTGTAAGTCGGAAGTTTATTGACTGCATTGTATTAATTATTAATTGATATTACTGCATAAATAAACTTTGTTTATATTACAAAGAGAAGTGTTTTGGTTTGTTTTGCATACACCTGTGTCATGCTGACGGGATGTCAGTGCTCGGATTCAAACCTTCATTCATTGTTTTTTTTCCCGAAAATCGATATTCTTCGGATGTCGATTTTCCTAAGAAAACAATCTAATATTGAGACTGTTTTAATATTCGGTTATTAGTCCCTGATTTCAGGGTGGTGCCCCGTCAATGTTAATCCTTATTAATATTCTATTGATTTTTGATAATTGATAATTATCTTTGATTGAATTTGAATGATCAATAAGCTAGTGTTAATTGTAATTAATGTTTCATCGATGTTAACAATTAACGATTATCTTTGATAATTGTTGATTTTAAAGGATTAAAAAAAGCTAACACTGATTCTCATCAATGTTCTATTGATCTTTGATAATTATTGATTATTGCTAATAACCAAACTTGCTCCTAAACGTAGCACACTACATTTACTGGAGTCTCATATGAGGTTTTAATGAGTTAGATTCAATTAATTAATTTAAATATTGATTAATAACTATAGAAATAATTATCAATTATTTCTGATAGTAATACTGATCTAAACAACCAGTAAAGCCCTACAGCGGCATGCCACGAATGTCAGTTGGTGAATCCACCGGCCACACCAAAAGCGCAAAAGAGAGCGGTAAGGGTGCATACACCTGAGCCAAATTATGACTAACACCTGTCTCTAACTGTAGTAAGACTGGGGAGAGCGGCATAAAAGAACCATGCCAGCACCAGATCGAAAGAGAGAGCCAGAGATCTTGAGTCCCGGTGGGTAGTTGATGTGTTAATGTGAAGCTAATGAGTTATTGTGAAGCTAATGAGTTATTGTGAAGCTGTAAGCTCAGAAAGTTGACAATTAAAAAGCCTGGTGAAGAAACCCGGTTCCCTGTGTCCTCCTTCCCGCCCTGTGTGAAGTTTTGCTACAATCCCACTCAATCTTGTCAATACCATGGCAGTTGATATTGATTGAGCGGAGTGGAGCAAGTTGTCACTCCGCTCAAATATTCGCTCATGTGCGATCGCTCAACTCCAACACTAAAGTTCAAAAGTCATCGCTAAGCTCCTTGCTCATGAGTGAGAGCGATGCTGGAGCGGCATGAAATAAGAAAGAAATTAGACATAATTTCTTTGTCAACATTCTTGTTTATTTTTTGCACTAGGTACAAAAAAATAAATAATATATCCCTCATCATATTGTCATACAACATAATATTTCATAGTGCAAATAAACAACTTCACAAACAATGCCTTGCTGTAGGCTACATACAAAATTATTTTTCTCTCTGCCCTATTTGGATGTGGTTATTTTATATGGGGATGTGATAATAGCATCTTTTACCTATCAAACGCACAGTACACATAACCCCCGTTATTCTTATCCCATGCAAATTGACATGTTGGTAAAAAGCCAGTGAATCTGCTCTGTCCAGCCTTTGAACCCTTTAACTAATTGTTTCAAAAGTTCACCAAGTGTCTGAAGTGGATGCTGGTCATTGAGAAGACACCAGAAAATGTAAGATGTGCATCAAATCTTAATCTAACGCTGGCTGTTGCATTTGGACTGATGCATGTGAAACAAACGAGCATGATTTCTTTGATTAGGAAAATTAGAAAACGACACAAGAAGTAATTGTGATTTGAGTAAATCGTGTTGAGCCCCACGTTTCGCAAGGGACAGATAAAATTACATAATGTGAAAAGATTGTCTATATATATATATACTTATTTATTTTTTTCTCCCCAATTTCCAATGTGCTCTAGGTCCTCGTGGTGGCGTAGTGACTCGCCTCAATCTGGGTGGCGGAGGACGAATCTCAGTTGCCTCCGCATCTGAGACTGTCAATCCGTGCATCTTATCACATGGCTTGTTGAGCACGTTACCGCGGAGACGTAGCGCATGTGGAGGCTTCATGCTATTCATAGACTCTACCCTCCCTAGCAACTGGGCCAATTTGGTTGCTTAGGAGACCTGGCTGAAGTCACTCAGCACGCCCTGGATTTGAACTCGCGACTCCAGGGGTGGTAGTCAGCGTCAATACTCGCTGAGCTACCCAGGCCCCGATTGTCTATATTTTTAATTCAAGAGTGTACTGTAGGATTACTGTTTTGCTAATGTAACCAGTTCTGTTGTATTTTGTCAGATATTCCAGTCAATTTCTTCTAATAATCCCATATACAGCATATACACATGTTTAATACTTACTTCATAATTAATCAGCAGAGCTAAATAGCATACATTTTCTGATTGGTCTATTTCACATGACAGCAGTGTGTATATGCAGTCAACACTCTCATCTCTATGATTTATACAGACATCGCTTAAGGCTGATTTATAATTCTGTGTCGAACCTATAATAAATAAATCAGTCTTTATCCTGTGTGAATCGACGTTAAAACATACAGACGTAGTACAATTATTTTACTTTACGTAAATCTAGGAAACTAATCTGTGTTTTTAACTGCTTCTGCACTCTCACCTCACTATACTCTGTTGTTGAAATCGGCACCTGTCACCATCAGCTCGCGAATCACACCGAGTTTAAACGCTGGCTCATCTCTGATAATCCACTCTGTTTAAAATCTTGGAACTAATACAGCAGCCAACACCAGATGTTTTTCAATGTAGAAGCACTGGCATATTAATGTGGCCACACAAGAAATGTAGCGCATTCTGGGAGGAGCGGAAAGTGAGCACCTCGTGAGCGGCTGGAGCAGGGCTGAGCGCAGACTCCTGAAACACGCTCCTCACTCCAATGAAATTGGGATCGCTCTCACTCTTCTAGTGACTCACTTTAAAGCTTAAAAAAGGAGCCAAAAGTATCAGAAAAGTAGTCCATGTGTACTATGCGTCATATTCCAAGTCTTCTGAAGCACTATGATTTAGAAATGTAAGTTATTTTCAGTGAAAATCTTGCTATGAATAGATCGTGTTCACGTGAGAACTTGCACTGTTCAGTTCAGGCAAGCCATTGTGAATGAGCTTCTCTCATAGCACTCATTATTGAGCAATGAACGTCAAGGTTTTCATAGAAAAAAAACTAAAAGTGAGTCACTACCATCTGGATATTAATAAAAAAATTCAAATCTTGTGCTCCACATATCACTGAAAGTAACGTCGGAACAACATGAGGGTTGTTTCTAACCAATACCTATTGCATGCCTCCAGAGACAGAATATGACGTCCAAGTTGAATGGACTACTTTTTTGACTTTTGGGTCCTTTTTTTTAAGTTTTAAAGTGAGTCACTATCAACTGCCATTGAAAAGATGGAGCGGGATGTTCATTAAAAATTCTCCTTTTGTGTTCCGGGTGAGTAAATGATGATACAATTTTCATTTTTTGGGTAAAATAACCTTTAAAAAAGGGCCATTTTATGTAAGGTGAAGTCAGAAAAAGCTGTTTCTGTTAATATTTATCTCCAAACATGCAATATTTTGCTTGCTGCTCAGACCCAATTAATTTCCAAGAGTAGATATTCCCTAATGACAACACATATGGCTAAGTGTCTGCATAAGGCTTCTTTACTCTGTTCTGGCAGCTTTGAGTAGAATCTACAGATGACAACATAAGCATAAGAAGTATAGCAATGACAGGTACAAGAGAATTGATGGATGTGACATGGAACAGAGCCTGTTGTATATGTGCATTCAAAAGATATTGTTTATTTTTTTAAACATCCTTTGAGGTGTCTCTAGCAGTGCTGCTGCCAGCTGATAAGCTTAAAACAACAAACTACTTAAAATTTCAGTCGACACAAACTTTACTGGCAGTATGCTGAGCGGATCATTAGCTCCTTATGAAGGCTTTCTCACTCGTTTAAATATCCCTGCTATTACAATAAACCAGCTGTTCTGGAAAAGGAGTTCTTCGTATTGTACGAGGCTCAAAATATGTCAGTTTTATCATCTTATGGGCAGCACTTTCAATCCTATTTTCAAAGCCTATTCAATCCTATTTTTAATGGCTTATGATTTTTAAATATTATTATCATGCTTCTTGTTTCAAAATTTTAAACAGAAAAGCAATTGTTTTGCGCATTTAAATAGGAACTCTTGCCACTGGCATCAGACTCTTATTAACTCAGTTAACTGGGCAAATATCTAAAATGCTGTTTTTACTTTGTATTTATAATTTGTCTTGATTTACTTTAAAATGTTTTAATGTATTACCACCCATTCGGCCTTAATTCAGTTTTCTTTAAACTGTGCTGCAGAGGAGATCAGTTGTCACAGAGGAAGTGTGTTGCATGTTTTGAGCTTAAAAGATACAGTATAAGCATTTTTGTGTTGTCTAGAAGTGAAGTGAAACCTGTCTAGAAATTATGTTTTATGGTTATGATGACTGATGGATACAGTGATTGTATTTTGAAATGTCTCAACATATGTATATGTGACTGAAAGATAAACAAATAAATTGACCAAACTAAAACAAGCATGTGTTACAACCCATCACTGTTGTGATTTCAGTGCTTGCCGAGTCTGAGCTTTATTTTTAGATGGTTCAGAAAGCCGAGGGGGACCCAAACAAAAGAAAACAATTGAAAACAGTTCTGAAGGGGATAGAAGTGCCCAATTTAAAGGCCTGGAGATGAATCTGGCCTGTCAGGGAGTGACAAAAGGTGATGGATTAGGAGTTAAGTCGCCTGAAAGCACTCTGGCGAGAGGGATACTTGTGGGCTCTGCTACAGGTCCTGGAGTTCTGAGAGTGAACAAAGAGGTGGAATGACAACAGAACCTTGACTTTGCCAGATCCATCTTTGCCAGCGAAATCAATAATGAGAGGGGGTTCTCACCAGGGGCATTTTCTCAGATAAGGAAAGGGAGACAGTGCCTCTTCAAAAAATTTGGATGAGAAAATAATCCACTGAAAACAAACCAAACCAAACCACACAAACAAACAAAAAACACACACACACACACACACAAAAAAAACATTATTTGCCTCCCTCAAACTCACTGCATTCTCTCTGAGTTCCTAAAGCGTAGCTTGAATGTGAGGGTGTAATTGCGAAATACAGGTGCAGAGTCACATGAGAGGAGGCAATGCCATCACATTGCTGTGACTGTTTGATTACCCTGTCGTTCTGTCAGTGCAATATACCTATCATGTTTCAAATTGGTCCGCAAATCAGGCTGAATGGGTCAAATTGGTGGAAATGGATGGACAAATTATATAACAAACAACACACCCATCCGACATCTCCACTTCTGCTCAAGTCAGAATCAAATGAACTTGAAATGACTTCAATCAGTGAACCTGGTTTTACCGAGCACTCAGCTTGGTCTCATGTCCATCATTTCACCTGGACTGTTTACTATTTAATAAATAGCATGTTAATATAAACATTTAAAAACATTATATAATTGATTTCTTGTTCATAGCATAAGGTAAATGATGTTCCATGTGCATTTAACCCAGAAACTATGTAAACATCACATGGAAATGTAACATGAATTTACATTAGATTAAAAAACCCAAATCCAGAGAGAGGGACTCTGCATAATTTAAGAAGTCCACCTTACTGGTTCTCACCTCTCACGATGACCCTCCGTGAGCCGGTACAGATGATTGGCCCCACCGTCTGCACATGCCCGGATCTTGGCTGAAACAACACAGAAAATGACAGATCTCTGAGGGTCCATTTCAGTTTATTAAAACAAACAGCGTGTTCCTCCACTTTTAATATTCAGGTGTTTAAAAGAACCACCCTTGATTGGTTTCCTTCCAACATGGTTCTTGAAGCAAACATGACTGAAGAGAAATATCATTGGAATCACATTATAAGGCTGTAAGTTTGAAGCCATTTATGAGCCCATCTCTGTAACTGCTGACATGCTGAAATGAAAACAAATACGTTATTTTAGATCATGGCCAGGCTGACAGTAATGGCTCCCTTGTGCCTTTCATGAAAGCACTAATCATTTCAGGATCAAGGTCAGCCTGTCCTGTCAGGATCATCATCGATTCTGATAAGTATGGCGAGTCTTGTCACTTTCAAGGTAAAGCCATTTGGAAAGCAAAATCCAGTAAACAGGCCACTGGTTTTCAAGAGATGACAGCCAAATCTACATAATGACACTTGATTTGCACTGTGCATGATATCTACTATATTATATAATGACATCTCAGTTATTAACACTAAAAATAGAGATATTTTTATAAAACATTTTAAACTCCAACATTATCAACTGGACAAAATCTGATATTCATTCAGTAACAAAATTTGGTAACAATTCAAACCTGAATATATATATAATGCATTATAATGGTATCTTAATGCCTTAAAGACACCTTACAATCACTTGTATGTTCTTGTGTATAATTGTAACCACACTTAAAATGTATTATAACATAGTTTTCCAGAAAATTTATTAGATTTAGTCAATCATGGCATGCTGCAGTCAAACATGTTTGTATAATCACTGCTCAACTGACTGTAGTCCCAGGTAACTGATTTTCAGCACATAGTTTTGAGCTAGTTCTTTTTTTTTTTTTTACTTCTTGAATGACTTCTTGTGTTATGCTTCTTTTAGATCACTTTAAAAAGGTCCGTCACTTCTCACATTATAACGTAATTTGAACTCAAATCAATATTTCATGTATGTACTACCTGCATGTAATATGTGGAATAATGTACACTCAGCAGGTTATTATCTCAAAATACACCACCATAAGGTGAAACAAGACCCCTTCGGTTTCCATCGTCCTGATCACTCTGTCATGGTTTATTTATTAATGACCATCTGATTGTATTACAATTAATCAAAATTCTTGCCTATTCATTACTATACCTTTAAGAAGTATAATGCATATATCATTTATAATCTTTTTTTAATATATAATACTGTTCAAAGCTATACCATGAATAGTTAAGATTTATAACTGTAGTTACAATAATGAAAATATATAATGCATGACAATATGTTTAAGTCATTATGAGTATCTTTATGATGCATTTTATACAGACGCTTCAAGTGTTATCCATAAACTAGTTTGCTAATTCAGTGCAGGCTGACAAATCTGGGAAATATGTCACACCATATGTTCAGGTGGGAATGTGTATAAAAAAAAGAAAAAAGAAATCTAAAAGTTACATTAAAATGATAATCCTGCAGACTTTGAAGTCTGACATGATCAGAAGTTCAGAGGAAGTGCTCTGACTTTTTTTGTAGCTTATGAATTAAAGCAGACAGATGTGGGATTCACTCTCTTGACAATAGCAAAAGGTAACAAACATGAATTTAAAACATTGTTCATTTTTGCTGAATACATTAGTTATTTTAAACCAGGTGCTTTGAGAGTGACTGCTTTCCTTTGAAGATTTTTCTTCTTCCATTTATCACAAGTAGGTAGGTTATAAGCCTACAGTTCTATTCTTTAAAAATCACACAATGGGACCGCATTCATAAACAAACAGAGGTGACTTATGTCTTATGCATTTTTTTTTTTTTATTTTTTTTTTTATGTGTTCAGAGGAAAAGGGAGGCAACATTTTCATGGCTGCATGAAACAAAGATGATTTTCTGGGACAATAATTCAGGTGTTATGCCTGTGAGAGTAAGAAATTGTCACAAAGATCATGCCAAGACAAACATAATCTTGTCAGCACAGTTGGTTTATTGCCAAACAACAAGAGAAAAAGAACTGCATCATATGCCTTATGAATAATGGAATGTGCTTGCACGACACGGTTGAAATCCTAATGGACACATGTAGGCCTTGTGTATATTGTTAAAAACAACCTCTTGTTTTAGGTGCCAAGAACAAGGAGCCATGGAAACATTTTAAAGTGTGAAATTTTAAAAGAACAGTACAGGTTAATTGCTACAGCTTTGCACACTTGGTGACAGGAAGGAGGGGGTGGAGGTATTTGAACAGCACAAATGAAATTTACTTCCCATGACTCACTTTCAATGACTCAATAAGATTCTTTACTCTTGAAAACATGTTATATTACATTTCATTCCTGCTTGCAAGGGTTGTTTTGCTCTGGAAGACACTTACGAAGACATAACTTCCACCTTTGCTATCTCCTCTCCCACTTGTCTAGACTTTTAAACAAATCCTTAGGTAAGATTATACACTTGGTAAGACTTCTAACTCAAATTGTTAGTCAATGCATTGGTTCTTGAGTCGACTAGTTGTAGATCACATGACTTCAGTTGTGCTTGTTCTATACATTGTGATAATGGGAGGAAAGTTCCTCTGTCCACAAACTGCGTCACAGTGTGCTTCCCTGCAAAGACAACATGCAGTAACTATGCCAACAGCATTGAATGGCTTGGTTTTATTGTGGATTTTGTAGTTACTGCAGTTTTCCAGACTTATCTCACAGTGAATTCGGAGACAGTAGGTTGAATCTTTTTTTTATTTATTGTTTTTATAAAAAATGTTTATTTTATCCCCTGTTCTCCCAATTTGGAATGCCCAATACCCACTTCTTAGTAGGTCCTCATGGTGGCGTGGTTACTCACCTCAATCCGGGTGGCGGAGGACAAGTGTCTTCTGAGTCAGTCAATCCGTGCATCCTATCACGTGGCTTGCTGTGCATGACACCGCGGAGACTCACGGCATGGGAGGCTGATGCTACTCTCCGCGATCCAAGCACAACTTACCACACACCCCATTGAGAGCAAGAACCACTAATCGCGACCACGAGGAGGTCACCCCATGTGACTCTATCCTTCCAAGCAACCGGGCCAATTTATTTGCTTAGGAGACCTGGCTGGAGTCACTCAGAATGCCCTGGATACGAACTCGCGACTGCAAGGGGTGGTAGTCAGCATCAATACTCACTGAGCTACCCAGGCCCCCAGGCTGACTCTTCTTGAGCTAAATCCGAGCTGTGCTTACTGAAATTCAAAGCACTGCCTCCAGTGGCCGAAGTGAGATGTTTTTTTTAATGTAAGGGCATGTCTGGCTGAAATGCACAAAAAGTGAGTTGTTTTAAAGGGGACCTATTATGCAAAATTCACTATGTTTGAATATAAATGTGAGTCGGCAGTGTGTGTACACAACCACCCTACAATGTTAAAAGTCCACCCACTCCTCTTTCTTCTATTTCTATTAATCTAAAACAGTGTCTCAAAGTGACTGGCTTTCATTTCTGCTCTAACGTGACGTCATGTTAGAGCAGGCCTCGCCCACGACAGGTGACGGACTCCACCCTATTATCATAGATCCTCCCCTGAGTGATCTACACACAGTCTAGCATTTTTTTTACACGCTTGAGCAGCTACGGTGAGAAGAATATTGTCTCAGCTTCGTAAGCGTCATAAGTGTTCTGTTGTTGGCAGTAAAAGTGAACATAAGAGTCTTCATGTACTCCCGGCATCAGAGCCACTGAAGATGCAGTGGACAAGTTTTGTTTTTAAAGCAAATGTGCCCCAAAACATACCAAAATTTGTGTATGTTTGTGCAAATCATTTTATACCGGACTGCTTTGTGAATGAGGGTCAATATAAAGCAGGATTTTCCAAAAATTTGATTCTCAAGCATGGATCAGTACCAACTGTTCGTGTTCCAGCTTTATATCCTGAAGATGTAAGTATCGCACTTTATATTTTGTGAATGTTTGCAAATCGCCTTTCCAAATGTGCTTGTTAGCTGATTCCACGGTTAATGGAGCTAAAGTTACCATTGTCTCTGATTGCATTCACGGAGAACAGAGCTATGTCGTTTTTTTTACGCTTACTGTCTGTATAATTCATAACTGCACCTCATACATATATGGCTGAACTCCGGTATTTACAGTGTCAGTCATATTGGTTCTGATTTGTTGTTGCTGTAGTATCCGAAGCACGAGCTGTAAAGGCACAGCCCTCTTCTGGAAAGGGGGCGTGGAGCAGCAGCTCATTTGCATTTAAAGAGACACACACAAAAACAGCGTGTTTTTGATTCCACCCAAAAAGAGGCATTTACAACATGGTATAATAAATGATCTGTGGGGTATTTTGAGCTGAAACTTCACAGACACATTCTGGGGACACCTGAGACTTATATTACATCTTGTAAAAAGGGCAATAATAGGTCTCCTTTAAGTTGTAAATGATTTGATAGTGAAGAGGAATGCATATTTTATTTACTCTACACCCAAATCCAAACCCCAACCATAAACTTAACTGTCAGTGGAGTAAAAATGTAATCTTAGAGGGAAAATGGAACCCCAAATTTGGGTTTGTCAGGTTTTTTTAGGCAATGTGTTAACTTTCTGCTTACAATGCTGGACGAGAACCTGGGTCTCCCATGCTACTGTCAATCGCATCATAGAAGATTGTAAACACACTCGATCCAATGCAAAAATGCCTGAATGGAGATGGCACTTGTCAGTAACTTGGCATAATGGGGCAGATGTCAGGGTACTGGAACATTCGGAAGCAACATGCCGAGTTCCCGTGTGATTATGTTGAAATTTGGCACTCTGTTTTCTCTGAATCTGAGCATAGTTGAGCAAAACCCATCGGTCACCAGGCAGATCATAATCTAAGGGACCTGATTTTGGTCAAAGATAGACATGGAAATGTATAGACTTGAGATTAGAAAGTCACAAAAAACTGACTAGAGATTTGACTTGTGTGTTTATGTCTACATGAAAAATCAGAATATTGCAACACTCTTTATATACAAGGGACTCTTTGTGAACTTTATGATGCTTCTTTCTGTGAAAACATAATTTGCTCACTTTTTAGGAAATATCTTGCAATAATATATTTAAAAAATATATATTAAATTCATTGTCCTGCTAAATTGTTTATACAACTAACATGCAAATAGTGGATACATAGCATATAATTGTTAACAAAAGAGACTTGAGACTTGGACTTGTGACAAAAGATTAACACATGAGACTTTCCTTAGACTTGGCCTTGAAAGACTTGAAACCTGACTTAGACACGTGACAAAACCCTTTAGACTCGACTTGGACTCTATGTCAGAGACTTGTAAACATTTCTGTCAAGCCTTAACTGAAAGTCACCCTCTGTATTTTTTTGTTATTAGTATTTATGTGCAGTCTAAAGGCTGTTCTACGGTCAATGAATGATTGACTACAGCTACTGAGTGTCTAATGAAATCAATAGGGTGAGTCTGTTGAACACCTTTCATCAGAACTTTATAATGGTGCAAGGTTCATGAGTTTCTCTCTCTCTTTAATGACCTTGATAAAATATATTTACTAAGACATTGCAAAAACATCTGCTCTTCAGTTCTGAAATAAAACATCATGATGGTTCGCCCATGCCAGTCATTCATTAGTTGCCAGACAGCTAAATTGGTCTGGCAAAGAAATCATCATTTGTTCATAGTGCCATTATCCTGGAGCTTTCAATGCAGTCTTGAGAGCTGAATAAAAATCTCTCCTGTAAAGATCCTATCAAAGATGTGTACTACATCTTTAACCAGAAAACAGGGCATAATTCAGTGTAACAATGAACACAAACCAGGAACAAGACTTGAAAGTGCTGGGCTGAATGCAAATGACTCATTATTTGGACACCAGGCAAATATATTAATATGAAGACTTCAGTATGAAGACTTAACCACATGCAGAGGGATAATATTCTATGGCTGTGGATCTTGAAAATAGATGGTATTTAAGATTGCTTTTCTAACCGTGCTCTAAATATATAACCTGTTGGTTCAATCACAGTTGCAGTTTATGTGATCTTCCATGAGAAACATTTGCTTTCCCTTGTCAACGTGCTAAAGATTTGGGCTTTTTCAGATGCTAGACTAGATAGATGGGTAAACTCTGAACAAGAATCCCTGCATCAAAACATTTTTAAACTAGTGCTAAACAAAGAAACCACTTTAAATCAACACATAGTGTCATATCACATCCCAAAAATATACTTTGTATGTCAGTACCAATCATCTACTTCTAAATCTCAGTTTTTCCAGTGCTGCTGCTGAATCTACAGCTATGCAATGGTAATAAGACATGTTTTAGCTGAGCTGTGAGTCTGCAGTCTGAATTTCATGTAATAAAAGAGAAAGAATGAGGACTACGGAAGCCTTTGTCGCATTTATGAGTGCAAGAGAGAAGCACGTCACAATGGCTCATGCTGACAGTTGAAACAACAGAAGTTCTTCTATAATGCACTCATGAACGTGCAAAGAAGAGCCATGGTGGAAGTAAAGATTTTCATGGTAATATTTCGACTTGTTTCTCACCAAACCTATCATATGCCTTCAAAAGACTTGGAATATGATGCACAAGTTGCATGGACTACATTTTATACCCTTTTGGGCCCTTTAAGCTTTAAAATTAGCCACTATCCTCTGCCACTGTAATGAAATAAGCTCATTATACAATTGCTCCTTTTGTGTTTCACAGAAGAAAGAAATACGGGTATGGAACGACATGAGGGTGAGTAAATTATGACAGGACTTTAATTTTTTGGGGTGAGCTATTCCTTTAACTGTTGAGGTGAGGCCTGCAACAGCAAATAACAAGACATTTTCACTTTTTGGTGAGGCAGCATTACGATGGGTGGAGATGCTAGAGGGGGTAAATCATTTGTGAAAGCTCTTTCACCAAAGCCCTGTGCGGTACAGATAACCTTGTAAATAAACACTTCATAATCCACCTTTGGTGCTTCCTTTTCCTGTCATGAACTTTTGCTACTTAGTTGCTGTTTTATGAAGGACAAATATTGATGAGGCAGACTTTGCTGCCACTGATTTAAGGTCTTTTGGCAGTGGAAGTGAAGTGAAGCCTTTGGCCTCTGTAAATCAAAGAGGGCAGAGCGGTTAAAGAGGAAAATGCAAGGTTAATTCTCCTTTCAAGTTGGTTTCTTCATCCTGAGTAGAGTTGAGAGGGTAGGATGGATGCAGAATATTTAACCCAGGTCTACAGTTTAACAGACAAACCTCTGAATAAGTACCTAACCTTTGGTTTCAGTCTTTAACCACAGCATGCAGCCGGTCAAGTGACCCATTTGAAAGACTAGAAGTGCCACTCATAAATAAAACGAAGGAGTCAATTATCATTGATCAAAACTTCAATGAATGGAAACTTTTTGAAAATAATAAAAAACAAGCCCTGCCAAAACCATATTTGCTGTATTGTAGAAAAAAAAAAAAAAAAAAAAAAAATGTAAAATAAATATGATTTCACACACAACAAAAAAGGTTTCTGGACAGGAGAGAGAAATGGCTTATTAGAGTATCTGATTTCTGTCATGCTACCAATTCTTCTGCACTCCAAGCTTTTATTAAAGCAATTTTACAGGATGGTGGAGAGGAGCGGCTTATATGAGGTGACTTAGCTATAGCTGGAGATAGCTGGTCTAAGACTATCACATGCTGACCTGCATTTTCTGGTGTTTTGTATTGTTTTCCATTTGTTTCACATCCATTTTCTGTGAGAAACTTGGCTTTACTTATCCAATTGATCTTACTTGGGTCGTATGAATTTGTATGACTTTTGCAACAGCCAAGGTGTCTCTCCCTCGCCTCCTTCTAAAACTCGACAATTACTTTCTTCCGTCATACAAAAAAATGCTTTTTATGCTTCAGATCATCCTTATAGACTCTACTTTATGATTAGGTTTAGATATGGGGTTTGGGCTAAGGCACAAAATGAATAATCATGTCTGACATGCAGAACTTTCGCTTACTTGCACATTACACATTCGGGCTTTTGCAAATCTAGATTTCGTACAAATTCATGCAAACGAACTCCTATGATTTAGCAAACTCGTACAAATTCGTTTGACTTCTCGTGAAATGGGGTTGGAATTTCCATGATTTTTTCATGACCCATCCAGTCATTTGTGACTATCAGATAAGGATTTCTAAAAATCATTTGATTCAGATTGTTTAGCTAACTAATCATTCAGATCAATTTATGAACTGGTTTGACTGATTCATTGATAAGAACCGACTCAAAAGAATAATTCACTTACAAAAATCGAACATCACAAGTTTTACTCTACACACAACAGCAATGTCTATTCAATGAAATATTTGAGCAGAGCATAACTAGAATACTGCATATTCACTTTAGAATTCTCTTTGACAAAGATTTTCCATGATTTTTCCAGGCTTGGAAAATATTATTTTAAAATTCCCATGATATTTCCAGGTTTTCCATGATCATGGAAACCTTGTGTAAGTGAAGGACGTACAATATGTCAAACTGTTGCCCACAGTTCAGCCCAAGAAACAATGAAATTATGCCTTTCACAAATTTCCAGTGGACAACAATGATGCATTTTCAATGTTCCGTCGCCTGAACGATGGACATCCAGGTACACAACAAAATTTGGTACTGACCTACTGCAGGGCACTAAACAAAAAACAAAAAAAAATTTAGGAGCCAAATGCCTGTTTTAATTTCAAAATTACTTTATTGCTCAATTCAGATTGTTATTCAGAAGCAAGATAGAAAGAAAAGAAAGCTGATAATCGGTTAATCAGCCGATTGGTTTTTAAAATCAATTTATATAATGTGTTAAAAATGTTCTTATTTTTCCCTTACTGTCCCAGACACAGAGGCTAAAAGAGTCCAAATTTAATGAAATCCCAGATTCAGTTTATGATGCAACCAAAATTGCGATAATATCCAGAAAAATATTTGGTGTATAATATAGGGACGTTTAATTAAAAACAAGTCCGAAATACACCAGGGACTGAAATGACTGTACTCCCAGCTGCAGATAAGGCAAAAAATATTACTCTTACAACCATTTACAATATTTTGCAATATAAACACAAAGTGAACCATAACGAAACAGTATTAAGACCAAAAACACATTTTTTCACTTATTTTTAAATGCAATCTCTCGCTAGCTGGAGATCAAGGGGTATGTGGCACAGCACAGGAAATTTTCTGAGCATTCAGCGCATGGCGAAGCTTGTCTAGAAATTCGGCACATTGGTCCGAATTTGGTTGAAAAAAAACCAAAAACATTTCAGAACATGTTGGTATTTCCATTCTTCACAGCTTTGATTCTGTTAATGTCAAATTAAATCTGGCACCTTCTCTGACCAAGGTCTATGACATCTATCTACTGTACTATTCTACTACTCTAGTCACAAAGCATTTGCTGAAACATTTAGGCTTTATGTCATCTGCTAATGACACAACTGGACTCATCAACTCTGACCTAAGAAAAGTTAACTTTTAAAGGCAATTTTGAAATCAGTCCAACAAAAATGAGCTGGACTTAATCATCCAGTTCTAGAGAGCAGGCAATGGTGCCATGGCCCCACAGGCCTTAACTTCTGAGGCTCACCAGACAAGGGGTGGAGCACCCTGCTCTGGTCCCTCCAGGTAAACCATCTGGATGTGTTTGCTCTGCTCACAGCAACACATTTGAGTTCCACCTGCTTTTCCTCCAGAGCAAAGCCGCATGAAAAATGCACAGCATCTTTGATGCAAGGGGAGATGAATTACAAGATCAAGTTTTGCAGTTTTTAAATGCGATAAACTTTTGAAACAAACAACAGCTCGTACAATATAGTTGACAAACTCCTGCCCACATTATAACTGTGTTCCCCTCCCCTGAAAACAAAGGTTGATTCAAGCATGAACCATCTGAATGGAAGACAAGAGAGTCTTAATTAAAACAGGCTTGTTCTACAGAACAAATACAAAAGGCATTTTCTTGACTTATTTCACAGCGCTGAAAGGTTGATCCTTCTCAAATTATCTGACATGTGAAAACTATTGTAAGTAAAGGAACATCTCAACTGTAGTCATGATCTAAGCTACAGTTCAGACTGCAATAGAAAATGTATGTTGAGTGCAATCAACAAAGAAAGGGTCCTGAAATCATCTTGCACTCTTAAGACAGACAGAAAATAGAAGAGTTAAGTGATCATAGCTCATCCAGTAGGGGGCTGAAACAGATGACTAATGCATCGTGGCTTATAGTGCCCCTATATATCACCAATTAGGCCTGGCTGACCTTTTCCGGAGAATTTTATGCCAGGTTTTGTCACCAGTGAATGCTGGACAAGCAAGCCAGGCAAGCAAAGACAAGCATCAAATCAAAGGCTAATGTCTCATATTCATCACAAAATCAATACCTTTATTCCAAACTGCATGGAAGTACTGTTCATCCAATGGCTGATTTAGGATAACCAAGCAAATCCTCTGTTTTCCTGGTGAAAAAGAAGAAGAAGAAAAATAAAACATACAGTGAATTTGTACATTAATGGGAAGATATATTTCAAAAGCACTCTGTGCTTATGGTGAGGTCTAAGATTAAACTCTGTTCATTTACGGTGTGCAATCGAGACATTTTTTTTGTTTTATATTGGGTTTCATCTGGTGAGACACAGGTCTAAATAGTAGCAAGTAATGAAAACAGCAAGAGTAATAACTGTGATAATAGAAGTTAATGGTTTTGGTAATTACCTAAACACAAATTCTCTGCAGTTATTTCCTCAGTTGCTAGATATGCAATACGTGCGGCAATACAAAGAAAACTGTGTAATATTACATTTACTCATTTTATTTAACTATTTAAATGCAAAAGTTCATAACTTGGTACTGCAATGATGATACTGCAATAAATCACTTACATAATAAGGTGAATCTAAGGAAAACATGTGCAGGTCATATTTCACCCACACTCACAAAAATGAACAATTATATTTAGCAAAAACAAAAAAGACGTCTATTTTTGGACCATTTATTATTTTTTAAACATTCTGACATTTTTTTTTCCCCATGAAAATGAAGCACATTTCCCACCAGATTCTTGTAATTTAATATAATGTGTAGATGGTTTGTTCAATGATTGGATTATAATTACTGTAATACTGTATTTTTTTTAAATTAAAATGTATCTACAATGTAATTAATTATTATTGCACATTTGTTTACATTACAGTAATCAGAGTGCTTTTTTCTGCATTGTATTAATGCAAACTGTGTGAAGGAGGTTTGCTTAATTGTTATGAAAATAACGTCAAGATGCAACAAAAGTTAGTGGTTCTAAAATAGGTTTTATTTACATTTAGCAACACATACTGTACAGACATTTTTCATTTATTTGATAATAGAGTGATATATGGACATGTTCTTAATTATTTTGAGATTCATCCTATAAAATTATTATATTTAAATATAAATAAAATATTAAAGGGTGTTCCCCTTTTCTCAACAGCACACTGAAAAATATGATTTTGTGGTGTAGTAAATATAGCAGAAAAGATTCAGTACTTTCTACATTAAATAAGTTAATGTGTGAACTTGAAAATATTAAGTGAATTCTACATTCAAACAAGTAAAAATGAATACCCAAGCTTATAAGTAATATTATTTATGATTGTTTGCTATTTTTTCAATGTATCATCATGTATTAATCCTAAAGTAGAAAACCTTTTCATATTTATTTGCTAATTTGAATAAATTTCTCTGATAAAATAAATTAATTTTACTTAAAGGTGCACTCGGTGACTTTTATGCTTCTTGGACTTACCTAGCGGCTTGGATGCAGCATCATTTAAAATCAATAGTTTTCAGTTGCAGATGACATTGTAGAAAATTGTAGAAATTTAGTATTCACAATCAGCCATGATTACTTTAATCATTGAGTGAAAGTGTCAAATATCAGGACAGTTACTGAGATTAAGCGAGTAATATTCGGCTGGTCATGTGATTTTAACATGGCAGCCCCCATGTGTACACCCTCTCTGCGTAGAATAAAACAGCTTTTATAAGGTTACTGATATGACTGGAGTCTTCATTTTAATGTGAGTGGTCATGATTTCCTACATATATTACAAAATTTAAATTCATGTTAAACTTTAATGAGGAAAAAATTACTACATAGCATGCATTAAGCTTCCCTGTGGGAGGCTTCTGTATGTCATGTGGTACATGATTAAACATGTAAGGAAAATTCAAAACATCACATATTCTAATAAGATGTTTATTTAAATTTTACAACGTTTAAGCAGCGTATATCATATTTGTAAGTAAAAGTTACTGAATTTACTAAAGTTATTAAGTTAAAGTTCAATACTCACTCATTTTAATCAATATTATGTCATAAAGTTAAGTAGATTTTACTTCATTTTATACTATTAAGATTTACTTGGAAAAACTGTGTGCAAAAACTTTAAATAAAAAACTTTACTTAAATAAAAATTAAGTAAATCTTATTAGCCATTGTTTTCAGTGTAGAGGGAGAACAGGAAAAGATAGGAAGAGGAGGTGGGAATGAGACCAGGACACATAGCCAGTCTCACCTGAAATCCATATCCAAACAGAATTTGGTTGCTCTATAACTTTGTTTTTAATTTTTCAAGAAAATATTCTCTAAAGCATCCCAGCACTCCCAACAAAATCAGTCCCTACTAGGATTCACACATTTAACTGCAATTCATTTTAGAGCCAAGTTGTGCACAAATTTAACACAAAACTAATCAACCTTTCAGAATGATGTTTAATCAGAAAACATCCCCAAAGTCTCTCCATGCCATAAATGTTGGCAGACTGCCCAAAGAAGCACTAAAACATTGTTTATTAGTGTGCAATGTTAAAAATGTTTCTATATGTGAAATAACCAAATCACAGGATAAGTAAATGGGACGCATGGAGTAAAGTGTGTATGTGTCAAAACTCTCTCAGAATAAATCATATCCAGAAGCAGGCGTGAATGAAACACATCTTGTGAAACAGACTGGGGAAATATCGAGGTCCTGAGGTGTGAACACAGTGTATAAATGAATATCACCCTTTGCTTTGGAAAAAGTAGATGACTCCGGGCAAAAAAAAAAAAAAATAACAAACAACATCTGTATTTTGCACCAGTTTTACAACATCTGTTTTTTTTTTGTTTTTTTTGCATTGTAGACACAGAACTACTGAATCCTAATTAAATTTTTGGCAAAGCATGTGTCTAATGTGTTATGGCTGTTTCCGGATGTTTATACTTGATGGCTGCTTTCTCTCTGTACAGTAAGTAAAGCAGCAAGGACACTTTCCACATTTGAATATTTTCTCTATCATGACTTGGGAATTATCAGTTGAAATACACAGAAATTACCATATACTAAATTAGTTGAAAGCTTGCTGTTCATTATGACACAACAAATTTGCAATTCAAGACATGAACAAGCTTGGTTTGATTAGTATACAAATTGGAATGAATGGGACATGAAATGCAATTTCTTATTCTAAACAGTGCTCCGTTAAACATACATTTATTGAATATGTATGAATCAAAAAATTGTAAGCACACGCTGAGACATGAATTGAGAATGGCATATTTTTAGACTAGGCCAAATATTCTAGGCCATGTCTTTAGTTTTCATTTTACTGTAGGTATATAAAAAATATTGGGGAAGTTTAAGGCCAAATGAGTTCATATATGTCAGAGTATTTTTGTTTTGGAAACCCTTGAGAACGTTGAAGTTAAGGTAGAACAGCCTGAAAATTAAGCACAGCAAGATCAACTGTAACACCATTTCTTCATAAGAGGGAAAAAGACTTTAATGATGCCAGGCTCTTCGAAGGAAAGGTATCATTCATTTACTGGATGGTCTTATAAATCAAAAGCTGCAAAAGCAATCTGAAACACCCTTGGAGCAAAGAACTAAACCCTTTTCAACAACTTGCTGCTGAAATTTTGCAGGGAAGATAATGATATCACAAAACTAGATATGTTAGTCATTGAGAATTCATTCATTCCGCAATGAGCACAAGCAGTCTCAGACACATTGGAAACGTGGTTGCAATTCATAGCCAATCATTAGAGCTTGATTACTTGCCGTTTTGTAATGTTTCTATGGCGCATTACTTTTATTTTGCTGCAGATTGCCCACAAATTCTCTTTTTTACCCCAATTTTTTGTTGTTATCTATCTGTTATCCATCTCTGCAGTAAGGCAACTTGACCAGGCTCATTAGCTCATGCCAAATTGCTTACAGCTCTACATCCTTTAAAAAACAAGCCACAGCCTGTCTTGCTTGACCTTTGAAGTAAAAAGTTCCAGGGAGGCAGTGTTAATTTGGCTAGTTTTAATACTTCTTTTTTGGTCTGAGTGAATCTCTCCCAAGCAGACAAACAGTGTTGGTGAAAAAGATATACTGCATCTTATTTTATCAGTTTAACTCTAAATGAATTAGAATGTACAAGTTTACAATAAATGTAAGCCTATGAAATAACACAATCCACATGGATTACTTGAACCACTACGGTAGGAATAAAACTAATATTATACTGCATGTGCGTACTACTGATATATGTAACACTGCATTTCATTGGCTCTATACTTGTACTCTGCTCAATGACAATAAAATGAATGCAAATATCAACCCACATGTTTAAAGATTAGATAAAAGATGCTAAATAGACATTTGTCATAATCTTTATGCATCTATTCTGATAATACTGGTGTAGTCTCAACCTGTCGAGATGCTTAGAAAAGCAGAAAAATTTCATTAAAAGAACCATTTCATCTCTTTGAAGCTCTTTTTAAAACTATTTCATGACTGCCACACATGAATACATTTCTGCAGGCTGAATAGTGCCTGTGGATTAAAAACTGAATAGCCATAGTGGATTAAAACTACTGAAATAAAACCAAGATTTTAATTCAAATTCAGCTAGGATGTGTCGGACGTAACAGATTATAATAAATAAATATATAACACATAAAAAAATAATCTATGTACAAACGTACAACCCATATTAAAGCCTACCAATGTAACTATATGGACCATCTGTGATACATTTATTAACAATTTTATGTTCTTTGGAACCACAAGTAAAAGCATGCATGCATGGAGAAGAAACACCACACTAAATATATTCAGACTTTAAAATGAGTTTTAAATGAGTAAATACCTGAAGGCAAAAGGCAATCTAATGGAGCAAAATCTTCATCCATGTCTGTGGTTGTAATAAGCTGGATTCATCAACTAAGCAAGAAACAACAGTACAAAATAAATTTAAAAAAAAATAATTTACATTTCAAATATTAAAATACAGAAACACAATACTGCAGTTCCTATACAGTGAAGATCTGACAAATTAGATGTCATGCAAAACAATGGCTTTCTGTTGTGACAGGTAAAGACAACAGAACTGAAAAGTGAATCACAATAGACCATTTTAAAATGTCTAAAAGATATAATTTCATTAGGTAAACATAGAAACCATAAAAATGGAAAAAATGTTGAATGGTCTACATAAACCTTTCATTCACTGTCTAGTCTATATAAACTTTCTTCCCAGCATTGTCTACTAACATCTTAGTATCTGACCTGCCCATACCCTGCTCCTGTAATATGTTACTAGTTTACCACAGGGCCTCTAAGATATAGCATGTGTTAATTTAAGTTGATCTGGGATCTGTTTAGCAGCTCCTCACAAAGCGGTTAAGGTTAAAAGGGTCTGATAAACTGATCCGGGAGATTAAACTCAAAATTAGGATGCCCAATATGTTGCATAGCTATTGATCTGTTCATTGATCTGAATTTAACACCAACAGAAAAATACTAGCACACTCCTAGTGTTTTGACCTCTCTGGCCTGTGTGTGAAAAAATTTAAAACTAAGATATCAGGATGGTTTTTCTTATCACTTTTTCCTAGTGGACATCCAGGTTTGAGTTTAGGTAAATTTGCCAATTGCCTTTACAACTAACATTTGAGATGATAGCATCAAACATTAATTTGTAAAATACCACTGAGCTTTATAGCTCATGGCATGATTATGCAGAAATGTGAGTAATTACATTCTGTTTAATCATTAATGCAGCTTATGCTCCGAGCCTTGCGCACGTTCCAAGGTTTG
Source organism: Myxocyprinus asiaticus (assembly GCF_019703515.2). Classification (NCBI taxonomy): domain Eukaryota; kingdom Metazoa; phylum Chordata; class Actinopteri; order Cypriniformes; family Catostomidae; genus Myxocyprinus; species Myxocyprinus asiaticus. The sequence continues at coordinate 18,265,889 of NC_059384.1, forward strand.
CAAAAACAGAAACTACAGTATGTGAGAACATATGTAAGAGATAATGTCCAGTCAGATGGACATTATCAGAAAATAAACCCTGACTTATTACACATCTGCTTATAAAAATAAATAATTAACTGGATATGAAATATTGATTTGAGTTAAAAAAAAAAAAAAATAATAATATTCTAAGAAGAATGTGACGACAAAGTAATATGTGAGACTAGCACATCTATGTGGGAAATTGGTTTCCCCGGACAACAGTCTATTATACAAAATATCTGCCTGCATAATGCAGCCATTGACCAATCAAATTAAGTATTCCAGAGAGTCGTACAATAATACTTGTTAGTCTATTTTAAGTATTTTTAAAAACTTCCAAAATTGTCAAATGATAAACTGAGAGGTTTCAAGCTTCTTTAGACATTTCATTGATTGTCGCATCTCACTCTAATGCACATATCTCACCCTGGCTATTTGTGACAGCATCGGTTCAGTTGAGAGGACATCTCTCTGAGCTGTATGCAAGATAAATATACAAATGTCATTACTTGGATCAATCCGGCTGAGAGTAAAAGATCAATGCCAGTACTGAGGTGTATCTCTAACACTCTGTCATTTGGGTCAACATAGCATCTAAAAGATGTTAATCCAACCTGCCACCCGCAACACTATTGATGAGTGCTGTCAAAAAGTGATCGCACCTCCTCAATATGAAAGAAGGAACTGTTACTCAATGACATGGACCTTAATCTCTTTCTTTTAGGAGGCGTTAACACTGACAAAATGAAGTTTGGCATGGTCTTGGAAACAAATCCATGTCTAACATATGAGGACACTACAAATTTGTCAAACATCAGTAGTACTAGTCTAAATGCTGCATCACACAGCTGTCCTAATCTTGTGTTGATCTGACCAAAGAAACATGCACATCCTAGCCATTGCAACACAAATCACATTCTTACAAACAAACCAAATTTGCCACTTTAGATTTTACACTTACGAAACCCTTGAAGATGTGTGTGCATGTTTCATTTAGGAATGTGCAATTGTGTACAAAGTTGTATTTATTGCATGAAATACACTCTTTAGATTCTTTAATAGCTATAATTAATTCCTCGATACATTCAGCTTTAAACTGGGGTAAATCTTAAAGGGTTATTCTTAAAAATTCTCTCATCATCTATTCACCCTCATTCCATCCCAGGTGTATATGACTTTCTGCTGCTGAACACAAACGAAGATTTTTTAGAAGAATTTCTCAGCTCTGTACGTAGGTCCGTTCAAGGCAAGTGAATGGTGGCCAGAACTTTGAATCTCCAAAAAGAATATAAAGTCAGCATAAACATAATCCATCATACTCCAGTGGTTCAACCAATGCCATTTCAAGTGACTAATTGGTTTTGGGTGAGAACAGACCAAAATAAAACTAATTTTTCACTATAAATCTTGACAGCAGTCTCCTTGGCGATCACGATTTCAAGCTCGATTACACTTCCTATAGCGCTCTGAGCATGCATCAAGCACTAGGAAAGTGTAATCGAGCTTGAAATCATGAGCACGCCTAGAGACTGCAATGGCAAGATATACAGTGAATAAGGAGTTACATTTTGCTCTGCTCTCATCCAAAACCAAGTGGATCACATCAGAAGACATTGACTAAACCACTGGAGTCTTATGGATTACTTTATATGCTGACTTTATCTCCTTTTAGCAGCTTCAAATGCCTGATCACCAGTCACTTGCATTGAAATGACTTATAGAGCTAAGATTTTCTTCTAACAACCTTTGTTTGTGTTCTGCAGAACAAAGTCATACACATCTGGGATGGCATGAGGGTGAGTAAATGATAAGAAAATTTTCATTATGGGATGAACTATCCCTTTAAGAGTGATTTAAGAGCCACAACAAATGCCTAAAGTGCAAGGTCATTGCAAACAATTCATGCATTGGCAGACATATGGAAAAATCTTTTTTTCAGATGTGAAATTATATACAGGGTGACCATGTGTAAAAAGGTGATTCTAAAGTTAAGCGTCTCCTTAAAATGACCTTTATGCATAATAACTCACTGGGTTGGAGTGGGGGAGACTATAGAACTTTAAAAGAGAGCAGCTATCAGGCTTGTCAATGGCTGAAGTAGAAGTTCTTTCTTTCCTGCACTATGTCTTTTATTAATTTGACCCTTGTTGTGTTGCTCTTTCCCTCTGGGTGTTTTTGTAATGAGTCCTATTGACTAAAATTTCAAGGCTCTGACTTTGAGGAAATTCCCAGCTTGACATCAGCTCTTGTTTTCCTTTAAAGAAGAGCCAGAGTTCATTCTCAGGTTGAGAGCCCAAATTACAGTTCACAAACTTTTACTAACATCCTGATTGTGTGCAAAAGTAAATCACACAGCAAGTGCTTCTTAAGAGAGAGAATGTATTTTAAATGAAAGTCAAACATCAATATTATCTGCAGAAAGGCTTACTAACTCTAACACACTGAGGCTGCAGGTCTCGATTTAAACGGTGTCTCACACTGATGACTGAAAATGACAGCACGCAGACTAAACAGGTGCAGTTTGAGAAATACTACTCCTAGTACTACTAATGCTAAGTTAAACCAAGCTAAATGGCAGAGATGATACAGTAAAAGCATCCTAATGAGGGACAAATTAACAGTTAAAACGAATAATAGCACTATTGAACACAAAAGACAAACATGTTTACACTATATATTTGTTCCTTATGTGTGACTGGCTGTGTTGCAAAACCTACTGAGATGGCTATATAGACAGCATTTTTGGACATCATATGCGCGTTCGAACGTTCAAATCTAGCGAATATGACGCTAAAAAATTTTGTCTAGGTAGCCAGCTCACTAGGTTTTGAGCCACAGCAAATGTGTGTTGTGAGTACTCACGTATCTGTACCGGTATCCGATCAGCATGTGTCCAGTACAGACTTTTGTACAACCAACGAGTGCCTCAAGACAAGCGCTCGAGCTCCAGAACAAACTGTGTGACGTTTATAACAGCGACATCCAGAGGTGGACTGAACATCTCCACTATTTCCAATTACGTTATTCATAAAATGAGAACAGTAAATATACATGCATGTATGTATGTATGTATGTATATGCATACAAAAAAAAAAAAAAAAAAAAAAAAAAGGTTAAATAAATAAATAAATAAATAATATGAAGATATAAGCCTATATATACAGCTCTGAAAAAAATTAAGAGACCACTGCAAAATGATCAGTTTCTCTGTATTTAATATTTATAGGTATGTGTTGAGTAAATTTACATTTTTTATTTTAATTCTATAAAGTACTGACAACATTCCTCCCAAATTCCAAATAAAAATATTGTCCTTTAGAGCATATATTTGCAGAAAATGACAACTGGTCAAAATACCAAAAAAGATTATATTCATTTTTAAACAACACAATATTTATGTTTTAACTTAGGAAGAGTTCAGAAATCAATATTTGGTGGAATAATCCTGATTTTCAATCACAGCTTTCATGCGTCTTGGCATGCTCTTTACCAGTTTTTCACATTGCTGTTGGGTGATTTTATGCCACTCCTGGCTCAAAAACTTCAAGCAGCTCAGCTTTGTTTGGTCCTACATCCACACCTTGATTGACCTGTCTGTGTGGCATGGAGCATTGTCCTGCTGGAAAACCCAATCCTCAGAGTTGGGGAACACTGTCAGAGCAGAAGGAAGTAAGTTTTCTTCCAGGACAAACTTGATTCATGCGTCCTTCGCAAAGAAGAGATCGATCGATCGATCTATCTATCTATCTATCTATCTATCTATCTATCTATCTATCTATCTATCTATCTGTCTGTCTGTCTGTCTGTCTGTCTGTCTGTCTGTCTGTCTATCTATCTATCTGTACAGTGCATTCAGAAAGTATTCAGACCCCTTCATTTTTCACATTTTGTTATGTTGCAGCCTTATGCTAAAATGCTTACATTTTTTTTTCCACATCAATCTACACTCCATACCCAATAATGAGTTCAGAGATGTTTGATTGGATTCAACTCCGGGCTCTGGCTTGGCCACTTAAGGACATTCACGGAGTTGTCTCTAAGCCACTCTTGTGTTGTCTTGGCTGTGTGCTTAGGGTCATTTTTCTGTTGGAAGGTGAACCTTCAGCTCAGTCTGAAGTCCTGAGCGCTCAGGACCAGGTTTTCATTAACAGTATCTCTGTATTTTACTGCATTCAGCTTTCCTTCAACCCTGACCAGTCCCCTAGTCCCTGCCACTGAAAAGTACCCCCACAGCATTATTCTACCACCACCATGCTTCAACATTGGGATGGTATTGCGCAGGTGATGAGCGGTGCCTGGTTTCCTCCAGACATGACACTTGGAATTGAGGTCAAACAGTTCAATCTTCATTTCATCTGACCAGAGAATCTTGTTTCTCACAGTCTGAGAGTCCTTTATGTGCTTTTTTGCTTTCTTGCACTGAGGAGAGGCTTCCGTCTGGCCACTCTGTCATAAAGCCCAGATCGGTGCAGTGTTGCAGTGATGGTTGTTCTTCTGCAAGTTTCTCCCATCTCCACACATGATCTCTGGAGCTCAGCCAGAGTGACCATCGGGTTCTTGGTCACCTCTCTTACCAAGGCCCTTCTCCCCCGATAGCTCAGTTTGGCCAGGTGGCCAGCTCTAGGAAGAGTCCTGGTTGTTCCAGACTTCTTCCACAAAATAATTTAAGAATTATGGAGGCCACTGTGCCCTTGGGAACCTTCAATGCAGCCACATTTTTTGTAGTCTTCCCCAGATCTGTGCCTCAACACTGCAGGCAGTTCCTTAGACCTCATGGCTTGGTTTTTGCTCTGCATTTTTAGCTTCCAATCAAAGTGTAGAAACATCTCAAAGATGATCCAGAGAAATGGGATGAACCTCAGCCAGATTTCAAGTGTCATATCATAGGGTCTGAATACTTATGTCAATGTGATATTTCAGTTTTTTCTTTTTAATAAATTTGCAAAGATTAAAAAAAAGGTTTTTGCTTTGTCATTATGGGGTATGGAGTGTAGACTGATGTGAAAAAAAAAAAAAAAAAAAAATATATATATATATATATATATATATATATATATATATATATAATTTAAAGCATTTTAGCATAAGGCTGCAACCTAACAAAATGTGAAAACAATGAAGGGGTCTGAATACTTTCTGAATTCACTGTGTGTGTGTGTGTGTGTGTGTGTGTGTGTGTGTGTTGTTGATTTAATTAGTTAGTTAGTTTGATTGATTATTTATCTATTTTCTCTGTTTGACTGTATTATGCATTTGCTCTCTTCATGCCTTTGGCTTTTAACATTATACTCATGCAAATACAAATAGTAAAGTGCTAAAGTCCTACTAAAAAAAGGTTGAAAATGAAATGTCTCAAAGAATCATCATAAATATTTAGGTACTACACTGTTTCTTATCATTTGTGGTTGTTTGCTGAAACTTAGAAATGTTCATTACACAGAATGTACAAATAGAATCATGTGTAGGGCTATAACTTACAGCTTGCAATTGTTTTTTATTGTAGAATAGATATTACACAAGGTTACTAGCAGGTTTAATCAATATATTTCTGCTTTAAGCTTTACATCATTATATTATCACAATCACAGATGGATCTAGAGATCTGTCAGTCATCTGAAAAATAATCAGCATTGTAGTTAGCTATATATTTAAACAGGAAATCTGTGTCATAACAGCCACATAAAGCTAATACCTTTAATATAGCATCGAAAACATGCTCATGGCCTCTAGAGAGTGGTTTCATGTCGGCTTTGTACAAATAGCTGTGTTTTGGCTACATATACATAAATCATAAATTATCCATCAGTGACTGCTGCCACTTGGCCTCACCCAGAGAAAAAGGCCCGTCACAAATATGGCTTTCTGTCAACTGCTGGTAAACAAAAGGGAGCTCTAATTTGATAAGGGACAGCAAGGTTAAATTTTGCCTGCACAGCACACGATTCAGGGTTGCCAAGGCTTTCTCAGCCAGCTGTAAAATTATTCTGCTGTATAACATCTTGGGCAAAACTGATAAGGCTGATTTCTTGAGACAGGCTGGTAGGAAAAGCACATGTGTCCACTGAGTTTCCTGCTGTCTTATATATAGTACATTGATACATCCTGTCTGGAATGAATTAGATAAACATAATCTGTTTATTGGAGTTGCAGAACACATTTTCATTTATTATGTAACAATGTCTCTGTTATTTGATTGAGAAACCAACGTGCGATGATTGCTTTCTCTCAGAACAATTACAAAGGTGTTAAACAACTTATAACATGATGCTCTGACATTTGTTTTTAGCTAAAGTGACCTTTGGAAACTTTTTGGTAGGATAAAAATAAGTATGCATCTCTAAGTATGCATGTACTCAATTTGATGAAAAATCTGCTTCTCGACCATTGATGAAGTACGTTCTTTAGGTATGTATATGTGTAGTATACATTCTCAGATATACTACAATCGACTTGTTGGAATATTTTATATTTTATTATATACTGATTGTAATTTAATGTATCATACAAGTTTAAAGAATGTATATAGAGAAACTCCAAGTCCTTCTTAGGGTCTTTTTCAATGAACAGGCAAAATTGCATTGCTCAGATATTTTTTCCTTTATCTCTCTTTGAAAGTCAACTTCTGTTTGCATGTTGACCGCACTGTCTTCAAAGAATATTGTGCTGCCTGACAAGGCCTGTTACATGTAGTTTTGCTTTGGCCCAGACTGCTTTTTTAAAATGGAGCAAAATTCAAACATATTCAAACATCCAACTAATCTGATGCACTGCTTTAGCCTCAGACATTACAAGCAAATATTTAATGACTACAAAGCTTCTTTATCTGTAAAAATTTAATCATAAGATGAAAAAAGAGAGTACATTTATTAATTAATTTAATACTTTTAACCACCCCATCAGCAGCCATTTTTATTTTTTCCATCAACTGCCGAACCACACAGATTGTACTGCAGGATATCATAGGCAGCAAAGGATAAATCTATGCTGCCTCCAAAAACTGAGACATGAAGTCTTCTTAGTAGATAGGATGTTACGAAAACATTGGATTTGGAGGTGCCCCCCGAATACTGCCTGAGTATACTGCTTTTTTTCAGCTTTTAGACACAGCCAGGAATAGGATGATGGCTATCTTCAGTGTCATCATTTATGTAGCACATGTTTTAATTGTGTTTTGATAGATGATAACATCAAGTCCTTTATCTTCAACACATAACCTCAATTTGTTCCTTTGGGGTAATACCTTCAAGATAAAAATAATTACATTGAAGATGAAAGTATGACTTTGCACACTTATTATTCTTTTGCCTCTAAAAACTCTCTGCTGACAGATGGAAACAAAGTCATTGGACATTTTGCATTGGCCTTTGATTGGTCTAAAAAAAAGGAAAAAAAAGAGTTATGCAAATGTATGATAGAGACAGAGAGTTCAAAAAGTCAATTGAGCTTGTCATTGAAGTGACCTAAAGCAAATGGTGTGTGAACAAAGCACAGACAGCAAGGACAAGGCCACTGATTTTACCTCACGGATGGTTAAAAGCTTCAACCATACAGCTATGCACAGGCTGATTTCATGCAGACTGGGCACAGAATTGCAATAAATAAATAAATTATATATATACAGGGTTGGGAGGGTTTCTTTTGAAATGTATTCCACTACAGATTACGGAATAAATGCTGTAAAATGTCATTTGTAACATATTCCGTTAGATTACTCAAGGTCAGTAACGTATTCTAAATACTTTGGATTACTTCTTCAGCACTGGTAGATTTTTTAACTTGTTTTGACTGTAAAAACTCTATTGATAGATTTATAGATACAGTTAGACAAAATACACGTTAAAATACATTCTCTGAAAAACCTAAATATCTTATGCAGTGTTGTTTCTAAAACAAGATTAATCAAACTGATCTTGGGATTTTTTTTATATTTTTAAAGAAAAACAATAAAAAAAGTATTATCAAGAATACGATTTTTGCCCTAATATCAAAGGTCTTACTAGAAAAAAATAAATTATGATCCAACATGAATTTTTTTGATAAAAAATATGATCGTGCCTGGTAACATGTGCATGTAAAATGGCTAGAAATAGCATTTTAGCTTAGCGTAAAGCTGACAATTTACACAAGGTTTATTTCTATTTCTTCTGCTCCAAACGTACTTCAAACTTACTTCTCTGTCTGCTCGTATGAATGCAACACATCATAAGAAAGTGTTTCACCGCTGTTCAAATGCACTTTGGATCGAATCATTTAAATGTATAAATGTTTTCCATCTAAGTATTAAATGAAACAAATGACAATAAAATGCAAAGTAATCTCTTCAGTAATCAAAATACTTTTAGAATGTAACTGTATTCTAATTACCAATTATTTAAATTGTAACTGTAGTGGAATACAGTTACTTATATTTTGTATTTTAAATACGTAATCCCATTACATGTATTCCGTTACTCCTCAACCCTGTATATATATTATTTATTTATTTATTAAAATTCTGTGCCCAGAATTGTGTGTATATATATATATATATATATATATATATATATATATATATATATATATATATATATATATATATATATATATATATATATATATATATATATATATATATATATATATATATATATATATATAAACAGTATATAATCTCAGTGTTTACTGTTTAATATATTATAAGATCTTTAAAATGTTGCCTTTCAGAGTTCTGTGAAGAAGATACTGGGATGAGATGAATATTCTTCTAAGTTTATTATATATAAAAATCTAATAGTTGTAAATTATTCTACAATTAATGATGAACGGCAGTGCACATCAGTCACATATTTAATGACCAGAGAACAAACTAAAACCATCTGATGCAACTTCTCTTTTGTTTGATTAATGTATTCATAGCAATGCTTCAGGCTATCTTAGCCGAGGTTAACCTCTGCCTTTTTGAATATGTTTTGAGATTTAAGTTATGCCAGACAAACGATACTAAACTTTTACAGCGATGCAAAATGAGAGAGAATATTCATGAGCAAAAATCAAATGCAGTTAAGATGAAGAACATTGAGGCAAAATAAAATTAAAGATTGTTATACTAAGTTGAGTACTAATCTTGCTCTCCTTGTTTAGCTGGTCCTGTCTTGTCACTCTGATGGTTGCCTGCATTGTTCGGGTCATGGTTTGCCTTCCAGTCTTTGCTGAGTTGAGCCTGGTAATCCATGAAGGAATTCTGGTCTATGCCCACGTGCCGGGAATCTACACTTCTGCTGTTGCTCGCATTGTCTGATGAAGTTGGAGACAACCGGCTGCCCGTTTGCCTTCACCCAACGGCTCTGAGACACCTGCCAGAGATAGCTGCTGGTGGGGGATCGTGATGTCGAGGGAGTGATCGATCAGGTGGTACTGGAGCAGCTCGTTCATCGGCTACCACAAGGAATGGCGGAATGGGTCCAGTGCCACCACCTGGTGTCGCTGGAGGAGGCTGTCCGATTGGCGAAGGACCATATGGCGGTGTACCCAAGGGCGGAAGAGCCCTCCCACTCTCTCTCCCCTTCCCCTATGTTTTCCCCATTCTCTTCCCCCTCCTCTCCCCTCTTCTCTCTCACTCTGCTCTCTCCCCAGAGCCCATTCCTGCCCCGTGGAGGTGAGGAGTCCCACCGCTGAAGCCAGTTCCCCGCGCGTGAGGGTTTGCATCGCCCCAGCATCTACAGTGCCCCGTCGCTCTCCCCCTCAGGTGGAATTGTCCGCCAACGCAGGTGCGGGCATGGTGCCTGGGGCGGTTTGCTGGAGTTGCGGGGATCCGGGAAACTTCTGGGATCAGTGCCCTGTGATGAAGCTGGGGACGGTGGTCCGGATCCCTGACATTCTGCAGGCTGCCCCCCGATCAGGCTGGAGCGTACCGGATACTGGTAAGAGTCAAGGGGGGTACTCACCAAGCATTGGTGGACACGGGTTGTAATCAATCCACTATCCACCAACGCTTGGTCCAACGTGAGGCTTTGGGCACAACCAAAAGGGTGAGGGTGAAGTGTGTGCATGGAGATATTCACAATTACCCTGTGGTGACCCTTGTGATCAAATTTCAGGGAACAAAACATAGAGTGGAGGCCGCGGTTAGTTCCCGCCTCACCCATCCGCTGATTTTGGGAACTAATTGGCCTGAATTCAGAAATGTGTTAAAGGGAATTTGAACGGATGGATCCTGCATAAAAGCAATGAGATATGAAATGTGCGATGCTCTGGCAGGGGAGGCGGATCCAGGGCCATCTTCGTCAGCTCCACGTCAGGATGACGGTGGGGGGGGGAGAGAGAGGCTGCAGCCCCTCCCATCCTCAAGGGGTTTCCCGAAGGGGATTTCCCTTTGGAGCAGTCATGAGATGAAACCCTAAAGAACACCTTCGACCAAGTGAGAGTGAGAGCAGTTGTATAGAGTGACGCAGGACACTCAGACAAAGGAAGTTACAACCCAGCTCTTAATACCGTGGAGCCGTTGGGAAATGGTGTTCCAGGCGGCTCATTATAATCCCATGGTGGGTCATCTAGGGGAAAGAAAAACACTGAACTGTCTAATAGCCCATTTTTTTTTTGGCCGGGCATTGGCGGCGATGTCTGCAGGTGGTGTGCGGCTTGCCATGAATGTCAGCTGGTGAACCCGCAAGGCCACCCCAAAAGCGCCATTGCGCCCCCTTCTGCTGATCGAGGTCCCCTTCGGGAGAATTGGAATGGACTTTGTCGGGCCATTAGAGTGGTCAACACTTGGACATCGCTTTGTATTAGTCCTAGTGGACTATGCAACGTGATATCCAGAAGCAGTGCCTCTGCGCAGCATCTTTGCACAAAGTGTTGTGGAGGAACTCTTCAAAATAATCTCCCGGGTGGGGATTCCGAAAGAAATCCTCACCGATCAGGGCACAACCTTTATGTCATGGACACTATGTGAACTGTATGAATTATTGGGCATTAAGTCAATTCGCACCAGCGTTTACCATCCACAAACAGATGGCCTGGTGGAGCGATTTAATAAAACCCTTAAAATCATGTGTAAAAGATGATTCAAGAAGCAGTTTTCCTTCTTCAGGTGAGGCTTTATTTCCCCTCTTCCTCGACACCACTTTACAGTTTACCTTTAGATGCTGTCTAAACCCTAACACACACTGTTTCTACAAATAAACTCTCACTATTAGGGAATCGTTGCTCTGGCTCGGCTCTGTCATATCCAGTCTCTCTCTCGACTGAGCGTTGTGTCGCTCTCTTTATGCCGCTCTCCCCGTGCTCACTGAAATTAGAGACAGGTGCTAGACATAATTTAGCTCAGGTGTAAGTGCCCTTACCGCTTTCTCTCTCCGGAGAGATGCTTGACCACGCCCCCGCTGCCACATATCCCCACCGCCCGACTCAGGCCGGGGCGACATCCGGCCTGCCTACCACTCCCCCCCCATTCCTGGAAAGGAAGTCGGCGACAGCCATCTGCGCCCCCGGTCTGTGGACCAACTTGAACTTAAACGGCTGAAGAGCCAGATACCAATGGGTGATCTGGGCGTTAGTATCTTTCATGCGGTGGAGCCACTGGAGTGGGGCGTGATCCGAGCAGAGGGTGAAGGCCCGCCCCAGCAGGTAGTATCGGAGAGTGAGGACCGCCCACTTGATGCCGAGACACTCCTTTTCCACGGTGCTGTACTTAGTTTCCCTTAACGAGAGCTTACGGCTAATGTACAGCACCGGGCGCTCCTCCCCCTCCACCACCTGCGAGAGTACGGCCCCCAGCCCCCTGTCTGAAGCATCTGTCTGTAAAACAAAAGGGAGAGAGAAGTCAGGTGAATGTAACAGCGGCCCCCCGCAAAGTGCGGCTTTAACTTGCGTGAACGCCCGTTGACACTGCTCCGTCCACTGGACCGGATCTGGAGCTCCCTTTTTAGTGAGATCAGTCAGCGGGCTGGTGACGTCCGAATAATTAGGCACAAACCTTCTATAATAGCCAGCCAGACCCAGGAACTGTCTCACCCCCTTTTTGGTCTTGGGTCTCGGGCAGGTCGCAATCGCCGCTGTCTTGTCAATTTGGGGACGCACCTGCCCATGGCCCAAGTGGAACCCCAGATACCGTACCTCCACCCGTCCAATCGCGCACTTCTTCGGGTTCGCTGTGAGTCCCGCTCAGCGCAGCGATCTCAGAACCGCCCTCAGATGTTGCATATGCCGCTGCCAATCATTGCTATAAATGATGATGTCATCTAAATAGGCAGCGGCGTAAGCCGAATGCGGCCTGAGGATTCGGTCCATGAGACGCTGAAACGTAGCCGGGGCTCCAAACAAACCGAACGGAAGTGTCACAAATTGGTGTAATCCGAACGGTGTGGAGAAGGCGGTTTTCTCACAGGAAATTGGTGTCAAGGGGATCTGCCAATAACCCTTCGTCAAATCCAATGTCGAATAAAACCGAGCAGTGCCCAACCGATCGAGCAACTTATCAACGCGAGGCATTGGATACGCATCAAATTTAGACACCGCGTTGACTTTCCTGTAATCCACACAGAATCGCACAGACCCGTCGCTCTTAGGCACTAGAACAACTGGGCTGGACCAATCACTGTGGGATTCTTCTATTACCCCCATATCAAGCATCGCATCCAATTCTTCCCGAACAATTTTCTTTTTGTGTTCGGGTAGTCGATAGGGGCGTCTACGTACCACCACCCCCGGCTCGATCTCGATGTGGTGATGGATGAGGTTTGTATGTCCCGGTAGAGGGGAGAACACATCTGCAAACTCCTGTTGCAACTTGGCAACCTCCACGAGTTGGCTCGGTGAGAGGTGGTCTCCGCAAGTGACCAGGGTGAACTGTTTATGTTTTGAACTCACCTCCGGTCCGAGCTCCGCCTTCTCGGGAACCACCGTAGCCAACGTCACGGGAACCGCCTCCCTCCACAATTTTAGGAGATTGAGGTGGTATATTTGACGTGCGTCCCCTCTATCGGTTCGTTTAACCTCATAATCGAGATCTCCCACTCGTCGTGTGACCTCAAAGGGTCCTTGCCACTTGGCGAGTAATTTAGAGCTCGATGTGGGAAGCAATACAAGCACTTTATCTCCCGGTGCAAATTCCCTTAGCTGAGTTCCCCTGTCATACAGTCGGCGCTGTCGTTCTTGAGCTTGGAGCAAATTCTCCTGTGTTAGTTGCTCCAAGGTGTGGAGTTTTGCTCTAAGATCAAGAACGTACTGAATTTCATTTTTACTGTTTGAAGGTCCTTCCTCCCAGGCCTCTCGCATTACATCAAGCACGCCGCGTGGGCGTCGCCCATACAGCAGCTCGAATGGGGACAAGCCAGTGGAGGCTTGCGGGACCTCTCGTACTGCAAATAACAGGGGGTCGAGCCATTTATCCCAATTTCTAGAATCATCGTGCACGAACTTACGAATCATGTTTTTGAGGGTTTTATTAAATCGTTCCACCAGGCCATCCGTTTGAGGATGGCATACACTGGTGAGAATCGATTTAATATTTAATAGTTCATACAGTTCGCGTAGTGTTCGTGACATAAATGTTGTGCCCTGATCGGTGAGGATTTCTTTCGGAATCCCCACCCGGGAGATTATTTTGAAGAGTGCCTCCGCAACATTGCGTGCTGAGATGTTGCGAAGAGGCACGGCTTCCGGATATCGCGTTGCATAGTCCACTAGGACCAATACAAAGCGATGTCCGTGTGCTGACCGTTCTAATGGCCCGACGAGGTCCATTCCAATTCTCTCAAAGGGGACCTCGATCAGAGGGAGAGGGCGCAATGGCGCTTTTGGGGTGGCCGGTGGGTTAACCAGCTGGCATTCGCAGCATGCCGCACACCACCTGCGGACATCGCCGCCAATGCCCGGCCAATAGAAACGGGCTATTAGATGGTTCAGTGTTTTCCTTTCTCCTAGATGACCTGCCATGGGATTATAATGAGCCACCTGGAATACCATTTCCCGACGGCTCCTTGGAATCAAAAGTTGGGTTGTATCCTCTTTGGTCCGAGTGTCCTGTGTCACTCGATACAACCGCTCATTTATAATTGCAAAATAGGGGTATGAAAGGGCGATGTCAGGCTGGAGTCGTTGACCATCGATGACTCTCACTTGGTCAAAGGCGTGTTTGAGTGTTTTGTCTCACGACTGCTCCAAAGGGAAATCCCCCTCAGGGAATTCCCTGGGAAGGGGAGGGGCTGCAGCCTCTCCCCTCTCTCGTCATCATGATGTGGAGCTGTCGAGGATGGCCCCGGCTCCGCCTCCCCTGCCAGAGCATCGCACATCACACATCTCCCAATTTTCACACAGGACCCATCTGCGCAAATTCCCTTTATTAAAACTCTAAAATCGGGCTAATTGGTCCCCAAAATCAGCGGATGGGTGAGGCGGGAACTAACCGCGGCCTCCACTCTATGCTTTTTCCCCCGAAATTTAATTGTCAGGGTCACCACCGGATACTTCTGAATATCCCCGTGTACACACTTCACCTTCACCGTTTTGGATGTGACCAATGCCTCGGGTTGAACCAGGCGTTGATGGATAGTGGTTTGATTACACCCGGTATCCACCAACGCTTGGTGAGTACCCTCCTTGACACTTACCGTTATCCGGTACGCTCCGGCCCGGTCGGGGACAGCCTGTGGGAGGTCAGAGACTCGCACCACCGTCCCCAGCTCCATCAGAGGGCACTGATCTCGGAATTGGCTCGGGTCTCCGCACCTCCAGCAGGCCGGCCCAGGCGCTACGCCCGCACTTGCATCTGCGGGCGTCCCCCCCCCTGAGGGGGAGAGCGGCGGGGCATTGGAGTAGAGGAAGGTGTCGCCTCCCACACCCGGGGAACTGGTCTCAGGGGCTGAGTTCCTCCTCGTCTGCGTGGGGCAGGAACAGGACCTGGAGAGAGAGCAGACGAGAGAGAGAGAGGGGAGGGGGAAGAAACAGAGGGAGGAGAGAAAACGTAGGAGGGATCTTCCGCCCTCGGGATCGCTGCCATGTGGTCCTCCGCAAGTCAGATAGCTTCCTCCAACGATGCCGGGCGGTGGCACTGGACCCACTCCGCCGTCCCTTTTGGCAGTCGAACTATGAACTGTTCCAGTACCACCTGGTCGATAATTCCCTGGACGTCGCAATCCCCCGCTAGCAGCCATCTTCAGCAGGCTTCACGGAGCCGCTGGGTAAAGGCAAACGGGCGGTCAGAGCTTTCCAACTTCAAGCCCTGGAAGAGTTGACGACTTTCCTCCGGAGTGCGACCAACCCGTTGCAAGATGGCTTTTTTTAGATCTCCGTAAGCCAGGAGGCTCGACGCTGGCAGTTGTTGAGCCGCGAGCTGGGCTTCCCCGGACAATAGTGGGATCAATCGGGCTGCCCATTGGCCGAGCGGCCAGTCCCAGATCTCGGCGGTCTGCTCAAACAAATCCAGGAAAGCCTCGGGGTCGTCTGCCGCCCCCATTTTCTGTAATGCTGGCGGGGGTAACGGCGTGGGTGTGTCCGGGGTCGCGGCTGAGGATGCCCCCTGGCTGAGGAGGCTCCGGATCGCCTGCCGGTCCTCGGCTTGAGCATGCATGAGCTCGACAAACCGGCGGTCTTGATCTTGTCGGAGCTCAAGCAGCGTTTGTTGGTGGTTCCGATGTAGGCTGGCGAGGGCTTGGAGGATCTCCGCCAACTGGGAGGACTCTACGGGACGACCTCCATCCATCTTCGACCCAATCTTCAATCCCGGGTTTTGGCACCAGTGTGAAAGATGACGCAAGAAGCAGTTTTCCTTCTTCAGGTGAGGCTTTATTTCCCCTCTTCCTCGACACCACTTTACAGTTTACCTTTAGACGCTGTCTAAACCCTAACACACACTGTTTCTACAAATAAACTCTCACTATTAGGGAATCGTTGCTGTGGCTCGGCTCTGTCATATCCAGTCTCTCTCTCAACTGAGCGTTGTGTCGCTCTCTTTATGCCGCTCGCCCCGTGCTCACTGAAATTAGAGACAGGTGTTAGACATAATTTAGCTCAGGTGTAAGCGCCCTTACCGCTTTCTCTCTCCGGAGAGATGCTTGACCACGCCCCCGCTGCCACATCATGATTCGTAATTTCGTGCATGTGGATGCTAGAAATTGGGACAAATGGCTCAATCCCCTGTTATTTGCAGTACGGGAGGTCCCGCAAGCCTCCACTGGGTTTTCCCCATTCGAGCTGCTGTATGTGCGGTGCCCGCGTGGCGTGCATGATGTCATGCGCGGAGCTTGGGAGGAGGGACCTTCAACCAGCAAGAATAAAATTCAATACGTTCTTGATCTTAGAGCAAAACTCCACACCTTGGGACAACTAACACAGGAGAATTTGCTCCAAGCTCAAGAACGACAGAGCCGACTGTATAACAGGGGAACTCGGCAGTGGGAATTTGCACCGGGAGATAAGGTACACGTATTACTCCCCACATCGAGCTCCAAATTACTTGCCAAGTGGCAAGGACCCTTTGAGTGGGGGATCTCGATTATGAGGTAAAGCGAACTGATAGAGGGGGCGCACGTCAAATATATCACCTCAACCTCCTGAAATTATGGAGGGAGGAGGTCCCTGTGATGTTGGCTACGGTAGTTCCAGAGAGGGTGGAGCTCGGGACGGAGGTGAATACAAAACACAATTATATCATCCCGGTCACTTGCGGAGACCACCTCTCACCGTATCAACTCGCGGAGGTTGCCAAGTTGCAACAGGAATTTGCAGACGTGTTTTCCCCACTGCCGGGTCGTACAAACCTCATCCAGCTCCACATCGAGACCGAGCCGGGGGTTGTGGTAAGCAGCCGTCCCTACCAATTGCCCGAACACACACACACACAAAAAAATAGTTCAGGAAGAATTGGATGCAATGCTCGATATGGGGGTAATAGAGGAATCCCACAGCGATTGGCCCAGCCCGGTTGTTCTGGTTCCTAAGAGCGATGGGTCTGTCCGGTTCTGTGTGGATTATAGAAAAGTCAATGCGGTGTCTAAATTTGATGCCTACCCAATGCCTCATGTTGATGAGTTGCTCGATCGGTTAGGCACTGCTCGATTTTATTCAACACTGGATTTGACAAAGGGTTATTGGCAGATCCCCTTGACACCAGTATCTCCACACCGTTTGGATTACACCAATTTGTGACACTTCCATTCGGTTTGTCTGGGGCCCCGGCTACGTTCCAGCGTCTCATGGACCGAATCCTCAGACTGCATTCGGCTTATTAAAAGAAATTAATAGAACAACAATTCAACAATATTATTTCCATATTTAGAAAATGTTTCAAAATACAAATATAAACCCATAAACATGAATGTAACTTTGAACTCTGAGAAAGTTTGAGCACAATGCACTGTAACTTTCACAACCGAAAGCTCTCGGCAGGTCAATAAAGATTATTGGTGCGTCTTGAACTGCCGGAGTGATTCTGCGTCATATTTTAATGGATCCTGCCTGCGAGTAACTGATATTACTGAATCATAGCACACACAGATTGAAGTACTGGCAGAGATTGTAAGTAAATGTAGATGAAACACTGAACTCTCAGATTGTTCACTGCTGCAATGACTAGAGCTGAAATTGTTTGAAAATTTTATTTTTATGGTAAATTTGTGATAATCTTCACAGAAATTTCAATTCTCTTTATTTCTGCAGCAAAGCTTATTTTATGTAGCAGCAGAGTCTGTCTCATATTGTTATAGCAATGCTTCAAACAGCTTCTCTGAAGATTTTTAAACGCTTCCTTAATGTGCTGTACACTGTGTGTTTTCAAGAAAACAGGAACAATAAAAAAATGAGAAAAATCACAAAAGTCTAAATAGTAATCCTCATCATTAAAATCATCATTAGAAGTAGTATTGCCTGCCTTTGAAAGTATACAATTTCTTCACCACCTGCGTCACCAAACAAACAATAATGACCAAAGTGGAGGGAATTCAAACAGGTTTCCTGAACACTCCCCCTGTGTTCCATTGGTTGGCCAAATTTACGCCATTGGTTGAGCCAGTGTTGCAGTGCAGGCTGGCCAGGATAATCAAACAAACAGAGCAATTTTTTGAAAGCACCACAGAGCCAGTGTTTAAACTTTCGAGTGAAACAACCTACAAGTTACAGTAACACTTTATAATAACAGTACATGAATAATCATAAATTATTACCTGAATTAATAGTTATTTCTGCATAAATTAATGATGAGTTAAGGAATGGACTAATCAGGAACTAATGAAGAGCTTACATTAACTACAACATGAGTCATATGAATTCATGCATTAATAATGGTCACCTTAATTACATGTTAGTACATGTTTGATAGTTAATGCATTAATTAACATTAGGAAATAAACTAAATCAAACAGGCTTTATAAGAAAGAATGTGAAGTACTTCAACCTTGAATTAAATGTGCATAATTTAATATGGTCATAATTTCAATTTTTTATAACTTTTGATGTCCAGGTTCACCACAAACATCACTGGATGACACAGGATTATTCTGCATAATTTACATGGATCATCCTTATCAAATGTTGAACACATTAAAGGAATAGTTCTCCTATCATTTACTTACCCTCATGCCATTCCAGATGTGTATGTCTTTGTTTCATCTGCAGAACACAAATGAAGATTTTTAGAAAAAAATATCAGCTCTTTTGGTCCATACAATGCAAGTGAATGAGTGCCAACATTTTAAAGCTAAAAAAATCACATAAATCAGCATAAATGTAATCCATAAGACTCCAGTGGTTAAATCCATATATTCAGAAGCGATATGATAGGTGTGGATGAGAAACAGATCACATTCATATTCTTCTTGTGTTTTTGGTGATTACATTCTTCTCTGCATATCGCCCCCTGCTGGGCTGGGAGAAGAACTTCTAGCAAAAATGTACTTAAATATTGATGTGTTTCTCACCCACACCTATCATATAACTTCTGAAGATATGGATTTAACCACTGGAGTCATGCGGATTACTTTTAAAAATTTTGGCACCCATTCACTTGCATTGTACTGACCTACAGAGCTGAAATATTAATCAAAATATGAATTTGTGTTCTGCAGAAGAAAGGAAGTCATACACATCTGGGATGGCATGAGGGTGAGTAAATGATGAGAGAATTTTCATTTTGGGTGAACTACCCCTTTTAAGTGATAGCTCAGGCATAATTGAATATTCTGTCATAATTTCCCTACCCTCATGTTGTTCCAAACCTGTGTGACCTTCTGTATTCTGTGGAACCCAAAAGATGTTAGACAGAATGTTAGGGACTGACAGTCTCAATCACCATTCACTTTCAAAATAAAGAGAAAAAAACACATTCACTGAAAGTAAATGGTGACCAAGGCTAACATTCTGTCTAAAATCTCCTTGTGTTGTGTTGCATGGAAGAAAGAAAGTCATACGGGTTTGGAACAACATGATGGTGAATGATTAATAATTATAATAATAATATTAATAATAATAATAATAATAATGTAATACATGTTAAATATGCATTATGTAATGGAATGTAGGGAGTTAACATCCATTATGTCATTTGTGAAAGTAACGAGTTACTCACTACTTGAGTACTCTTTTAATAGGATACTTTCTAACACTTAAGTAATTATTTATGTTAGCACTTTTACTTCTACTTGATTAATTATTTTTAAGTAATTGTACTTTTACTTGAGTACATTTTTTGGCTACTCTACCCACCTCTGTTTATAAGGTGTTTCATCTCTCTCTTTATCTCCTGATGTAAAATCGGAAATGCCAAAAATGCTAATGCTAGCACTTAATACGCTCAATTCAAATAACAAAATTAATTCAAATACTGCACATAACGTTGTCAAAATGTATATTATGAACACTCTGACTTCAATCCTTAATTAAGTCCAACAAAACAACCAATAACTTTAGATTACTCATGTCAGCATTACCACAGGAGTGGCAAACAGCCAGCCAACACCTAGAGAGCGCCGCTTATAAATGCCCCATCAGAAACAAACTCTCCACACGGAAATGTAGCAAACTATCTGTACTTGAAATGGATGAAGTTCACATAATAAATGATTGAATGTTTACATGTAGAAATGTCCACAGAAAAAACAACAAAACAAATTAGTGTTATTAACAATGATGTTGTTGATGATGAAGATGATGACGATGATCCAGACATTATCATCATTTTGATTTTGAGTACCAATGAAAAATATTGAGAAATATATATAATAAAAACAAATATTGATCCAGCAACATAAAGACAACCTTTCCTATTTCAGTGGTCCGGATGACAAGTGAATTGAGTGGTAGGGTGAGTATAAAATGAAAGGGATGAAGAATAATGTAAAATGGGTTGAGATCAAATTAATAGTGATCATTATTATTTTTGTGTTTTTCTAAGTTTTTTATATGTCCATTTAAAAAATGGCAGAGTTATACTGCGTCATCCAATTATGTTTGTGGCATAAATACAGACAGCTAAAAGCATAAAATATTTTAATTATGACAATATTAAATATAATTGTTTAATTCAAGGTTGAAGTACTTCACATTCTTTCTTATAAAGGCTGTTTGATTTAGTTTATTCCCTAATGTTAATTAAAGCATTAACTATCAAATATGTACTAACATGTAATTAAGGTGGCTATTATTAAAGCATGAATTAACTTGACTCTTGTTGTAGTGTTAATGTTAGCTCTTCAATAGTTCCTGATTAGTCCATTCCTTAACTCATCATTCATTTATGCAGAAGTAACTATTAATTCAGGTATTAATTCATGATTATTCATGTACTGTTATTATAAAGGGTTCCCTATCTGTCACTCACTCGACGTTGTGTCGATGTAGTGACACTAGGGGTCGCCCTTGGGAGCCCCGAACACCTCTGATCTTTGAAAAAAGGCCAATGGAAATTGGCGAGTGGAATTTGCATGCCACTCCACCGGACATACGGGTATAAAAAGAGCTGGCTCGCAACCACTCATTCAGATTTTCTCTTCGGAGCCGAGCGGTTGTGTTCAGCGATCTGAATTACTCTGCCGATTCATTCACCTCAAAAAGCTGTTGGATTTATGCTGCATTACAGCGGCTTCTCCCCCTCTTGCTCTGGTGAAGTGCAGAGAACGCCCTGGGCGCTTCAGCAGCTAAAAGAGTATATTCTTCCTACTGAAAGAGTATATTTTCCCTTCTAAAAGAGTGGCATTAATGGAGAGCGTCTTTTTAAAGATGTCTCTCCGTTTGTGTGCATTTCCTGGTTGCGGTCGTTACCTCTCCACTTACGATGGCCACGATCACGGTCTTATGTGCTTGGGCGCTGCCCACATGGAGACAGCGTTCCTGGACGGGTCATGTTCTCACAGCGAGAGCGTGACCATGGCAACGTTGCGGTCCTGGTTTTTCCTTCGTTAGAGGGAAAGACCACCCCAGCGGCTCCCCGCCTCGATCCTTCTACCTACGGGTTTGAGGCCGTGTCGGTTAGCACTGGGGGTGATTTGGGGACCCCAATGGGAGCCACTCCACTGGGTAACTCCCCACAGACCTCCCATTCCCCAGTACCCTCGTTTGCCCCACTGGGATGAGGCCGCCAGCTCATCTCAGGGTGAGTTCACGATCTCATTTCGGTGCTCGCAACGTGGATGAGCTCTCGATTGCAGCATCGGAGAGCGGGCCATCCAGTCTGACGCTGAGGACTCGACTGGGCTCCCACCTTTGGGTGCGGTCGCCCAGTCGCAGCCTGATGCACAGGGACCCTCCACTCCCACTGAACCCTCGCAGCCTGATGATTGGTTCCTGGGCCCGGAGCGCCGCTCATGGCCGCGCCCTGTCCCGGTCCCTTTCTTCCCGGAGGTGCATGAGGAGCTCATGAGGTCGTGGCGGGCACCTTTCACTGCCTGGACCTGGTCTCTGAGCTCCTCTGTTCTCACTACCCTCGATGATGGGGCTGCCAGGGGGTACTCAGCGATTCCCCAGATAGATAAGGCGGTTGCGGTGCAACTGTGCCTGCAAAACACCGCCACCTGGCGGGGCCGCCTGAGACCCTTGTCCAGTGCCTGTAGGGTTACGTCGTCTCTGGCGACTGATGCCTGTGGTGCCGCTGGACAGGCCACCTCAGCCCTGCACACTCTCCGGGCAACGAAGGTCACGGAGCGGACTCTCGGGCAGGTGATATCCACCCTGGTGGTCCAGGAGTGCCACCTATGGCTCAACTTGGTTGAGATGTGGGATGCTGACAAGGTACTGTTCCTTGACACCCCCTTCTCCCAGGTCAGCCTATTCGGCGACACCGTCGAGGACTTCGCCCAGCAGTTCTCGGCGGTGAAACAGCAGAAGGAGGCTATTCAGCACATCCTGCATCGGCGCGGTTCAAGACCTCACACCTTGACTGCTCGTCGCCAAGGGCGTCCTCCTGCCACAACAACACCGGCTCCGCCACAGCCCGCCCCTGTCGTGGAGCCACCCGCAGGAAGCAAACGCCACCCGTCTCACGGCCGGCCACCAAGAACCCGAGGAAGGCTTTGAAGCGCCCCTGAGATGGGCGACCCTGGCACGTGGAGACCTGCTGCAGGCCTAGAGATAAGGTAAGCAGGCTACTCCATCCCCTGGTGGAGGGCCAGGAGGAGAATCCTTTGCCTTTTCTTTGATTTGCCGCATGCTTGAAGGGCTGCGGCACCTACACATTCAGAAAAGGAGTGGTTTCCTCATTCCCTGGGTCACATATCCAGTGCTCAGGCCGTCGTTATCACGACCACCGGCCACCGTTCCTTTATGGCAGGTATGGTGCTCCAGGGGCGGCCCCCCCGCCCCTGTGCGCCCATCTGTGGCACAAACATGCCCAAGCCAGGCTGGTTCTGATGGACTGCGGGGACGACTTTCCTCCTCCCCCTCCCCCCTCCCTGACCGGCCCTATGGTGGGTATCCGGAGCCAGGTAAGTGCTTCGATGTTCCCTGACTCAGTACGGCCATGAAGTTGGGGCTCCAGCCCCCTCGACGTCGTGCCTCAGGCTCCACCCCATTGCGAGGCCCCACCCGCAGGTACGTCCGACATGATTGTCCCCTTGGTCCCCCTCGCTTGGAGCTTGGGGGTGTGGCTCGTGCTCCCCAACCCGTCGCAGTGGTTGATCAGGACCGTCCGACTCGGATACGCGATTCAGTTCACCAGGCACCTGCCCAGGTTCAACGGCATCCGTTTCACTTCGGTGAAAGGCGAGAACGCTGCTGCCTCGTGCGCCTGTTCCTCCAGCCAAGATAAAGAAGGGGTTTTACAGCCCCTACTTCACCATACCCATAAAAGGCGGTGGGTTGCGGCCAATCTTGGACCTGCGAGTTCTGAACCAGGCTTTGCACAGACTCCCGTTCAAGATGCTGATGCAAAAGCGCATTTTGGTGAGCATCCGGCATCAAGATTGGTTTGCGGCGGTAGACCTGAAAGACTCGTACTACCATGTATCGGTTCTACCTAGACACAGACTCTTCCTGCGGTTTGCTTTCGAGGGCCCAGTCCTCCCCTTCGGTCTGTTCCTGTCACCTCGCACCTTCACGACGGACACAGAGGCAGCCCTTGCCCCGTTAAGGGAAGTGGGCATTCGCATCCTCAACTATCTCGATGACTGGCTGATTATAGCTCACTCGCGGGACTTGTTGTGTGCGCACATGGACCTGGTGCTCAGGCACCTCAGCCGGTTGGGGCTTCGGGTCAGCTGGGAAAAGAGCATGCTCTCCCCGGTTCAGAGCATCTCTTTTCTCGGCATGGAGTTAGACTCAGTCTCAATGATGGCGTGCCTCACAAGCGAGCGTGTGCAGATGGTGCTTAACTGTCTGAGAGCTTTCAGGCGGAAAACATCGGTCCCACTGAAATTATTTCAGAGGCTCCTGGGGCATATGGCATCCTCAGCGGCGGTCACGCTGCTCGGTTTGATGCATATGAGACCGCTTCAGCATTGGCTTCAGACTTGAGTCCCGAGATAGGCATTGTGCCACGGTGCACACCGCATGCTCATCACGCTGGTTTGCTGCCGTCTGTTCAGCCCTTGGACCGACCTGACGTTTCTACGGGCAGGGGTTCCCCTAGAGCAGGTCTCCAGATGCATCCTGGTTACGATGGATGCCTCAAAGCATGGCTTGGGTGCCGTGTAAAATGGGCGAGCAGTCGCCAGTCCTTGGAGCCAGTCCCCTGCATTGGCACATCAACTGCCTCGAGTTGCTAGTAGTATTGCTTGCCCTGCGAAGGCTTGTGCCGTTGATCCAGGGCAAGCATGTGTTGGTCCGGATGGACAACATGGCAATGGTAGCGTTCATCAACCACCAAGGCGGTGTGCTCACTCGTCGCATGTTGCAACTCACCCACTGTCTTCTCCTCTGGAGTCACCAGTGACTCAAGTCGTTGCGAGCCACTCACATCCCGGGCAACCTCAATAGCACAGCGGACGTGCGGATCATGCTTGGGGGAGAGTGGAGACTCCACCCTCAGGTGGTCCAGCTGATCTGGAGTCAATTCGGTCAAGCGCAAGTGGACCTGTTTTCTTCCTGGGAATCCTCCCACTGTCCGCTCTGGTATTTCCTGACCGAGGCTCCCCTCGGCACAGATGTGCTGGCATGCAGCTGGCCCTTGGGGCTACGCAAGTATGCATTCCCCCTAGTGAGCCTACTTGCACAGACATTGTGCAAGGTCAGGGAGGACAAGGAGCAGGTCATCCTAATAGTGCCCTGCTGGCCTACCCAGACCTGGTTCTCAGACCTCACGCTCCTCGTGACAGCCCCCCTGGCGAATTCCCCTGAGGAAGGACCTTCTTTCTCAGGGACGGGGCACTATCTGGCACCCGTGACCAGACCTTTGGAATCTCCAAGTCTGGCCCTTGGACGGGACGTGGATGGCCTATGTGCCCTACCACTGGCGGTGGTAGACATGATCACTCAGGCCAAGGCTCCCTCTACAAGGTGCCTATATGCCTTGAAGTGATGTCTGTTCGCTAAGTGGTGTTCTTCCCGACGAGAACACCCCCAGAGATACGCAGTTGGATCAGTGCTTTCCTTCTTGCGGGAGGGGCTGGAGGGGCGGCTGTCCCGTCAACCTTGAAGGTGTATGTAGCCGCTATATCGGCACATCACGATGCAGTAGACGGTAAGTATTTGGGGAAGCACGAATTGATCGTCAGGTTCCTGAGAGGCGCTAGGAGGTTAACCCCCCCCCAGATCGCATCTCATCTCCTTGTGGGACCTCTCCGTGGTCCTTTGAGGCCTACGGGGAGCTCCATTTGAGCCTCTGGAGTCAGCTGAGCTAAAGGCATTCTCTTTGAAGACTGCCCTCCTGACGGCACTCACCTCCATCAAGAGGGTAGGGGACCTTCAGGCGTTCTCTGTCAGCAAAACGTGCCAGGAGTTCGGTCCGGGTTGCACAGACCCCAACCAGGCTATGTGCCCAAGGTTCCCAAGACCCCGTTTAGGGATCAGGTGGTGAACCTGCAAGCAAAGCTGCCCCGGGAGGAGGCAGACCCAGCCTTATCATTGCTGTGTCCGATGCGTGCTTTGCGCATTTATTGGGATCACACGCAGAGCTCTAGATGCTCTGAGCAGCTCTTTGTCTGCTTTGGCATACAGCAGTCATTGACGCCATCGCTATGGCATATCACGTCCAGGACATTCCGCCCCCCTTGGGGCTACGAGTCCACTTTACTAGGAGTGTGGCGGCCTCCTGGGCTCTGACCAATGGTGCCTCTTTAGCAGACATCTGCAGAGCGGCGGGCTGGGCAACACCCAACACCTTTGCGAGATTCTATAATCTCCGGGTTGAGCCGGTTTCGCCCTGTGTGTTTTCAGGTACGAACAGGTAAGTTCCGGGACAGCTGGCCGGGTGTACCGCTTGCGCATAGCGCCTTTCCCCTCCCCCAGGTGAAGACGTGCATTTTGACTCCCAGTCACGTCCACAAAGTTGTGGACCCTGGATGACTTTCCTCCTTAGCCCTGTGGCAGGCGGGTTTGCGGAGAAACTCGCTGCTGACCCAGTACATGTGCTAACTAGGCCCTGTACTGGGGTAAGTGCTCCACATGCGCTGGTTCCCCGTAGGAAACCCTGTGTGATGTATCTTCCGCAAAATGGTTTCCCTGTTGGTAAACTGCGTCTTCCTTGGGCAGAGGTTCCTCTGCCCCTGGTCATCGTGTCTGTAGAGCTCCTCCCCCTCAGGTAGGACCTACCACGTGACTTCTCCACATGACATACTTCCGACAAAACTCGGTAAGACCATGTGACTTATTTCCACTCAAATACCCCCCCCCCCTCCGGGCGGGGTGTGGTCTCCATGGTGTCTTCCCCTTGGGAGTGACACCCCCCCGATGTGGATACTTATGGCCCCCAGTCGGTAAACAATTTCCACTCTTTTTGGGGAGAAAAAAGAGGAGAAGAGGCCATGGCTGGGCTAGCCTGTCCCCATTTTTTAGGCAGTCGACTTATCCCCGAAGTACAGGGGACCGTTCGATACTCGTAGGAGCATCAGGGGAGGTTACATGACAGCCTGGTGCGCTGGCTATGAGGCACACAGCGGTCTGCCCGTCTCGCACTGCCAGTCCACGTAACAGTTCAGTCGTTGTGGCGTTTTGTATAGGGACCCCTAGTGTCACTACATCGACACAACGTCGAGTGAGTGACAGATAGGGAACATCCTGGTTACTTTTGTAACCTCCGTTCCCTGATGGAGGGAATGAGACGTTGTGTCCCTCTTGCCACAACACTGAACACCCGCTGAAATGGCCGGGACTGTTGAATGAATGGTTGCGAGCCAGCTCCTTTTATACCCATATGTCCGGGGGAGTGGCATGCAAATTCCACTCGCCAATTCCCATTGGCCTTTTTTCAAAGATCAGAGGTGTTCAGGGCTCCCAAGGGCGACCCCTTGTGTCACTACATCGACACAACGTCTCTATCCCTCCATCAGGGAAAGGAGGTCACGAAAGTAACCAGGACGTTACCCAATTTACTTATAGACCCTTAAAATTAACCTGTGATAGGAGAAAGTATTTTAACACTGAAAATTAATTCACTTTTAAAGACAGTATCATATGGCACTCACAGCACATTAAACGGTCACATACAGTATGTCTAAGGAAAAACAGAATTCAGCTTCAAATAATATAAGGCGGGACTTGTTTTTAGCTATCAGGATTTGATTGGATTGTGAAGGGTGAAATGTTTTTGCTATGATTTTATGGGATAATATTATTTTCCCCTGTCCACATGGCCTTTGTTATATCAGCAGAAAAGTAGTTTCAGAAGCTGAGAAAGTCACATTTTGATAAAAAAATTATTCAAAGAAAAAAAAATTATCCATAGAGTAATGTGCACTGATGAATCATGAAAAAAGCACAATAACAACAGTAGTATTAAGAAAGCAAATAAGATACATTTTGATTTCTGTAGTGTATTTAATGTTAAGAAACATATAAAAGTATGTTTTTAGAATAATGAGGGAATAAATGCCATATGGCATAGTTTGTTTATTATGGAAGATTGTATTTGTGACAATCGGTTACGCATGTGTATAAAAAGTAGAGCACCTCTTGTCTCCTCCTGTCTGAGGTGGGCAGGACTGGAGAAATTGTTGATTGTTGGGGGCATGCCCATGAAGTCGGTTAATAAACTTTGGTTTTTCTCTTCAACCATGGCTTCAGTGAATCTTTAAAATATGACCCTTCTGCTTCTTCGAAATCCCAGGTGGCTACAACAAATTAGCAGCGAGGATGGGATAAGAGAGAATGTTCTATTAGCCACTGATGCTTATTCACGTTGGCCAGAAATCAAGTTGATGACTAATACTGCTGCCAAAGAAACAGTGGAGGTTATGCATAGTCTGTTTGCCAACTATGGATTACCTAAGGTAATTGTTTGAGATAATGAACCTCAATTTGTGTCCAGGGAGTTTGAGACCTTTTTGGAAATAAATGGGGTAAAACATGTCAAATCGGCAGTGTACCATCCTGCCTCAAATGGTTTAGTAGAGAGACTGGGGCAAACCTTTAAACACTCATTGGAAAAACAAAAAGAGTGGGACATCACGGTTCAACATTGCATTGACAGATTTTTATTCAGTTACAGAAATTCTCCCTTGACTGTGACAGGAAAACCTCCATTTGAATTGTTTCTGAAAAGAAAAATTAGAATGAGGTTGTCTCAGATACAACCTCAGTTCTCTTCTCAAATGCAAGAAAAACAGCAAGTACAAAAATCAAGGGTAGCTCGTGTGAGATTATTTTATCCAGAGCAAAAGGTACTTATGAAACAGTTCAGGGGAGGGGAAGAGAAGTGGAAGTTAGGAGAAATTGAAAGACTGTTAGGTCCAGTTACTTACCTGGTCTGTGTGGAGGGTAAGTCCCACAAAAAGCATGTAGATCAGTGTGAGGGTTTCCACAAACAGAAGGGAAGGAGGACACAGGGAGGCGGTTTTCCCAGACTCAGGTAAGGCTTTTAATTGACCACTTCAATGCTTTACAGCTTCACAAAACTGAACAGTCTCAGAGGCACGTAGGCACTCAAACTCATTAGCTTCACGAACATAAAACACATTAGCTTCACAAATATAAATCAGCTTCCACGAGCACTGTAGGCACCCTTGTGCCAGATTCTCTCTCTCTCCTCTACTGGTGGCATGGCTGCTTATATGCCACTCTCCCCATGCTCACTGGAATTAGAAACAGGTGTTAAACATAATCTAGCTCAGGTGCAAGCACCCTTACTGCTTTCTCTCTCTTCGGATGGACGCTTGACCATGCCCCCGCTTCAACATATCCCCACCACCCAACTCAGGCCGGGGAGACATCCGGCCTGTCTACCACTCCCCCCCATTCCTGGAAAGGAAGTTGGCGACAGCCATCTGCGCTCCCGGTCTGTGGACCACCTTGAACTTAAAAGGCTGAAGAGCTAGATACCAATGGGTGATCTGCGACATATGCCGAATGCAGTCTGAGGATTCGGTCCATGAGACACTGAAACGTAGCCGGGGCCCCAAACAAACTGAACGGAAGTGTCACAAATTGGTGTACTCCGAACGGCGTGGAGAAGGCTGTTTTTCACAGGAAACTGGTGTTGAGGGGATCTGCCAATAACCCTTTGTCAAATCCAGTGTCGAATAAATTCAAGCAGTGCCCAATCGATCGAGTGACTCATCAACACAAGGCATTGGGTATGTGTCATATTTAGACACTGCGTTGACTTTCCTATAATCCACACAGAAACGTACAGACCCGTCGCTCTTAGGAATGTAGGGCTTTACTGGTTGTTTAGATCAGTGTTACTATCAGAAATAATTAATAATTATTTCTGTAGTTATTAATTAATATTTAAATTAATCAATTGAATCTAACTCATTAAAACCTCATATGGGGCTCCAGTAAATGTAGTGTGCTACGTTTAGGAGCAAGTTTGGTTATTAGCAATAATTAATAATTATCAAAGATAATTATTAATTATTAAAATCAATAGAACATTGATGAGAATCAATGTTAGCTTTTTTTAATCCTTTAAAATCAACAATTATCAAAGATAATCGTTAATTGTTAACATTGATGAAACATTAATTAAAATTAACACTAGCTTATTGATCATTCAAGTTCAACAACCATCAAAGATAATGATCAATTATCAAAAATCAATAGAATATTAATAAGGATTAACATTGACGGGCACCACCCTGAAATCAGGGACTAATAACCAAATAGTAAAACAGTCTCAATATTAGATTGTTTTCTTAGGAAAATCGACATCCAAAGAATATCGATTTTCGGGAAAAAAACAATGAATGAAGGTTTGAATCCGAGCACTGACATCCCGTCAGCATGACACAGGCGTATGCAAAACAAACCAAAACACTTCTCTCTTTGTAATAAAAACAAAAGTTTATTTATGCAGTAATATCAATTAATAATTAATACAATGCAGTCAATAAACTTCCGACTTACAACTACAAACTAAACACTGATATGATTAGATATGGAAATAAAATAATCCTATAACACATAAGGTGTGTGTGTGACAGTGTGTGTGTGTGTCAGTGTGGTTAGTGAGAGAGAGAGAGAGAGAGAAGTGACAGCCCTAAAGCCGATTTCGCGATAGTGGGAGAGAAAGCAGCTCTCAGTTTATCACTCAGAGACGCGGTTTTACGAGCGGGGCTCGTAAAAGTCCCGCGTTATTTGACTCTTTAAAGGATGAACTCAGTTGCTGTTTCACCCACGATGGTGAAATTGCACAACAATCCAATTTGGTTGGACCACAATACAGCAAAACAAATTTGTGATAATTAATACCCTGAGTATTAATAATGAGCAGACATGGCGGTCCGTAAACTGTACAAGCAAAAACCTTGAAACACAAGAATAACACACTATAATATTCTATCTCTGCCCAGAAGTAAACCTCTTACTTGAATCGCACGAGGACACAGGTAGAATGTGTTTTCCTCTGTCCTTTAGCTCTGACCCGGTTCCTTGAGGCTCGTGTGATGGCTGGCGGAGAACTCAGAAATGTCGACTTGATTGAAGATGGAAGAGAAATCTTTAATCTCTTCACTTCTGTAGGCAAACGGATGAAGATGCGAATTGCTCGGCGGTCTCCTTCAGATCCGTTAGAGTGTTCGGTTGAACACAGAGTAATCTCAACTCGTCCAGCGAGCTGGAGATTGTATGGCCACAGTTTCAAGTCGGACGTTACTTCCTTGTGCCACGAGGTTGCACCTGAGAGCAGCAAAGAGCTATGTCTATTTTCGGTGAACAAAGTTGCTGGAAGCAACTCACGAAACATTTCAGAGGTATTTCAACTCCTGATGATGTCATGTTTGAGGGACGTTCTGTTGTGTGCCTCATCCAATAGGAGTTGAGAGTTCGATCCTTTAGTGAGCAAGGCTTCATGGATTTGTAGTCTGTTTTGGACTCCCTTTGTTTGATTTTGGCACGATTTTTATCAGTAAGATTTACGACTTGGAAGGTGGGGGCTTGAGTTAGGTTTTTACGACTGTTAGGCCTGCCTTTGTCTTCTATCTGAATACATGAGGCCCAACAGGAACTAGAACAACCGGGCTGGATCAATCACTGTGGAATTCCTCTATTACCCCCATATCGAGCATATCCCGGACAATTTACTTTTTGTGCTTGGGCAATCAGTAGGGACGTATCACCACCCCCAGCTCAGTCTTGATGTGGTGCTGGATGAGGTTTGTACGACCCGGTAGAGGGGAAAACACGTCTGCAAACTCCTGTTGCAACTTGGCAACCTCTGCGAGTTGATACGGTGAGAGGTGGTCTCCGCAAGTGACCAGGGTGAAATGACTGTGTTTTGTATTCACCTCCGGCTCGAGCTCCGCCCTCTCCGGAACTACCATAGCCAATGTCACAGGGACTGCCTCCCTCCACAATTTAAGGAGGTTGAGGTGATATATTTGATGTGTGCCCCCTCTATTGGTTTGCTTTACCTCATAATCGAGATCCCCCACTCGTCGTGTGACCTCAAAGGGTCCTTGCCACTTGGCGAGTAATTTGAAGCTCGATGTGGGGAGTAGTACGAGCACTTTGTCTCCCGGTGCCGAGTTCTCATTATATTTCTAAATTCAGGCCAATTAGTCCCCAAAATCAGCAGATGGGTGAGGTGGGAACTAACCGCGGCCTCCACTCTATGTTTTGTTCCCCGGAATTTAATCACAAGGGTCACTACAGGGTAGTTGTGAATATCCCCATGCACACACTTCACCCTTACCCTTTTAGCTGTTGGTTTGGTTACAACCCGTGTCCACCAATGCTTGGTGAGTACCCCCCTTGGATCTCTGCAACTCCAGCAGGCCGGCCCAGGCGCCACACCCGCACCTGCATTGGCGGACACTTCCACCTGAGGGTGAGAGTGGTGGGCACTGTAGACTCTGGGGGCGGTGCAAACCCCCACGTGTGGGGAACTGGCCTCGGTAGTGGGGCTCCTCACCTCCACGGGGCAGGAACGGGCTTTGAAGAGAGAGAAGAGTGAGAAGGAAGAGGGGAGGGGGAAGAAACCGGGGAAGATACAGGGGGAGGGGAGAGAGAGTAGGAGGGCTCTTCCACCCTTGGGTATGCCGCCATATGGTCCTCCGCCAGATGGACAGCCTCCTCCAGCGATGCTGGGCGGTGGCACTGGATCCACTCCGCTGTTCCTTTTGGCAGTTGATGGATTAGCTGCTCCAGCACCACCTGTTCGATCACTCCCACAACGCCGCGATCCCCCGCCAGCAGCCATTTCCGGCATGCATCTCGGAGCCGTTGGGAGAAAGCAAATGGGCGGCTGGTCCTCTCCAGTTTCATTGATCGAAAGAGCTGGCGGTACTGCTCTGGACTGCAGCCAACCCGCTACAGGATGGACTTCTTCAGGTCCTCATAAGCCAGGAGGATAGCTGCCAGCAGTTGTTGAGCAGCAAGCTGGGCTTCCCCGGACAGCAATGGGAGGAGCCTGGCCGCCCACTGGTCATGCGGCCAGCCCCAGATCTCTGCGGTTTGCTCAAAAAGATTGAGGAAGGCTTCTGGGTTGTCTTCTGCCCCCATCTTCAAGAGCGTGGGTGGGGGCAGGGGGCTGTGGTTGTCTGGGGTCACAGCCGGGGCTCTCTTCTGGCTGAGGCTCCGGATCGCATGCCGGTCCTCTGCTTGAGCTCATAGGATCTCAAAGAACCGGCGATCTTGGTCTTGATGAAGCTCAAGCAGAGATTGTTGGTGGGACTGGTGTAGGCCAGCGAGGGACTGGAGGATCTCTGCCAACTGCGAGGGCTCCATGGGGCGTAATTCCTCCAACTTCAATCCCGGGTTTCGGCACCAGTGTGAGGGTTTCCACAAACAGAAGGGAAGGAGGACACAGGGAGGCAGGTTTCCCAGACTCAGGTAAGGCTTTTAATCAGCCACTTCAATGCTTTACAGCTTCACAAATCTCAGCAGTCTCAGAGGCACGTAGGCACTCAAACTCATTAGCTTCACGAACATAAAACAAAAGCTTCACAAATATAAATCAGCTTCCACGAGCACTGTAGGCACCCTTGTGCCAGACTCTCTCTCTCTCCACTGCTGGTGGTGTGGCTGCTTATATGCCGCTCTCCCCATGCTCACTGGAATTAGAAACAGGTGTTAAACATAATCTAGCTCAGGTGCAAGCGCCCTTACCACTTTCTCTCTCTCCGGATGGACGCTTGACCACGCCTCTGCTGCCACAATCAGTTAAGAGCAACAAAATTAAGGACTACTAA
This sequence comes from Myxocyprinus asiaticus, assembly GCF_019703515.2. Taxonomy (NCBI): domain Eukaryota; kingdom Metazoa; phylum Chordata; class Actinopteri; order Cypriniformes; family Catostomidae; genus Myxocyprinus; species Myxocyprinus asiaticus. The sequence continues at coordinate 18,299,098 of NC_059384.1, forward strand.
ACAGGATGAGGAAGCACTTTCAGCAGAAAACTTGTGTGACACTTCATGAATGATGTTGGAGGAAATTCAATGGTTGAACCAGAAGTATCAAAAGAGTCTGTTCATACTCGACCTTGTTGGGTAAAAAGAGTTCCACAGAGGTTAAATCTGTAAAAACACCTGCAGCCTGAAAAAAAAGGTGTGCCTGATTATTTCTGTTGTTGTATGGGTATTTGGGTTTTCTGTTGTGTGTTGTTAAAAAAAAATAAAAAATAAAAAATGGTGTAATTTTGGTTGTTGAATTGAGGGATATTGTATTTTCAGGGGAGGAATGTAGTATATTTAATGTTAAGAAACATATAAAAGTATGTTTTTGGAATAAATACCATATGGCATAGTTTGTTTATTAAAGGTGCAATATGTAACAATTTTCATGTAATATTCAAAAAAAATTTGCCAATGTGTGAACGGCTTGTAACGCAACTTAAAAAATGAGCCCTTCCTGGACTTCCTAGGTTGCCTATTAAAGCCTGTAGACTGATTTTCATGCGAAAGGAGCGGGTCGCTTTTGTCGGGAAAATCCAAAGGATGTGAAGTTTATGTGCGCTCCTAAGAGCCTTGCATCAGACAGTAGCTTCTTTTCCACATCAACAGACAGTCTGCAACACTAGGTAACGTTATCTTAGAGATGGAATCCAGCAAACGTCCGGCTCCCAGCACAACACTGACTCCTACACAAACTCAGAGTAAGCCAAAAAAAAAAAAAAAAAAAAAAATTGTATCTACTGAATCCAGTCTGGCTAAGCGTAAATGTGATCATGGTCGAGTGAAAACTAGAGTGAACATCGGCAGGGCATTTGGTTCCTGGAGGGACCTTCGTTCGGTTTTGCGGATCAAAACCGACCCTGAATTGGCATTCTTCTTATTGGACAGGTAAGCTTACATAACTGCAAAGCATGTGAAATATAGTGCCATAAGGATTGATCTGTGTAATTTTAGCTAACTTGATCTTGCCTGCTAAAGCTGATGAATTGCAAGCTACCTTGCTTCATAACTTTCAAATAATTTCAATTATCTTCTCTTTATGCTAAAAGTCAGGTATGCTGATTCACAGTAACTGACATAATGTTAATCTGTAATTATTCAGCAAGGTAAACTACAATAACACATTAAATGAATGCTAGACAATGTTCAAGTGCAAAAAGACCCATTCATTAGTGTAATGTAACTTGGTTATACAGAAAATATATACATAATATTATTATAAAACAATAGCGCATCGATATATCAAAATGACAGTTGTGATGGAATCACATCAATACTGAATTGTGTCAACATATTTATAATGTACAGTCTATTTTATAAACAGCTACTGTCATCATCCACCAAATTTAGCTAACAGCTACTGATAAAGCTGGCTAGCTAGCTAACGCCGACATAGGCTATTGTATAAATGCAGTCAATGTATCATGCAAAGAAAAGTTATTACTTCAAACTAAGTCTCGCATAGTCAGACCTATATCCACACTTTGTTTTAGCCTCACACTTTGGTTTTTCTCTTCAGCCATGGCTTCAGTGAGTCTTTAAAATATGACCTTTCTGCTTCTTCAAAATCGCAGGTGGCCGTGCGGCTACAACAATTTCATGTTATTTTTAAATGATATCAGGCTTGCTGGAAGTCACTTAAATTTGTTCAGTTCCCAGGCTTCTTTGTGCATTAAAGATGTAAAATTAGCATTCAGGTGTCGAACAATTACCGGAATGAGGCCATACTGCATGTCACCCTGTACTTTCAGAAAAAGTCCATTCATGAGCTGTGCCATTTGCAAAGATTAATAAGTACATATTGAGAAAAAGGAATGGAAGGGAATTTTTTTATACATAAAACATGAAGCTCCGTTACTTTCTAGAAAAATATTTTCATTTTGACGACGAACAATGGAGGGTCACTGAATGATTGTTAGCTCAGATGATGAGAAGTTCGTTCAGTCTGCAGTCAAATAATGGCAAGCTTATGCAGGATTTATAAGGATAATACAACTGATAGCATTAACAAAGACATGAACTTAAAATATATTGAAATCTTATAAGGGCTATACTTCACATTCAATTCCTCAACATTCTTTCTCAGTTATTGAGTATGACAGGACAACAAAGAAACCTCTTTCTATCTATGATAGTATTAATATTATTTTTTAGATACCATCAGATTTGAAACCTTTATGGCTAGAACATATCAGCAGTTTGGTAATATTGGTAATTAAGGGTTTGAACTGTGTTGATGAAGAGGTAGCCTACTTGAGCCATACCCAAGGGGCAGAGGGTACCTTACACAATATCTATCTATCTATCTATCTATCTATCTACCTACAGTTGAAGTCAGAAGTTTACAAACACTTAGGTTGCAGTCATTACAGTTTTTCTCAATCACTTTGGCTCATTTTTTGAAACAGTCTTAATGTTCTCTAAACTGTAAATGCAATTGTCACAACTGTTTTATGGGACATCACAACTCTATTGCATGTCTGCAAAATGTAGTAACTCACCCAAAACCTTTAATTTATAGCTGAATGCTATTGTGTATCACACTGAGCTTTTTAGATACCGATTTCAACAGTAGGTAAAAGTTTACTGGGAAAAGTCAATACTGTTCAATACTGTAGTACACAGAAAAATTATATGCACATTTGTATGTATACAGTACATTTATTTATGTAGCAATGTGTTACATGTTAACAGAAAATTCACATTTGCATGTCCATTTTTACACATTTCTTACGTTATGTCATATATAGTGAACAGAAAATTGCCACAAAATGACATCCATGCATCATTCGAGAATTGAGCCAAATTAATTGAGAAAAACTGTAAAACTCATTTTTTAACCACTCCACAGATTTCAAATTAGCAAACTATAGTTTTGGCAAGTCGTTTAGGACATCTACTTTGTGCATGACACAAGTAATTTTTCCAACAATTGTTTACAGACAGATTGTTTCACTTTTAATTGACTAAATCACAATTCCAGTGCATCAGAAGTTTACATACACTAAGTTAACTGTGCCTTTAAGCAGCTTGGAAAATTCCAGAAAATTATGTCAAGCCTTTAGGCAATTATCCAGTTAGGCTAACTGGCTAATTGGACTCAATTGGAGGTGTACCTGTGGATGTATTTTAAGGCCTACCTTCAAACTCAGTGCCTCTTTGCTTGACATCATGGGAAAATCAAAAGAAATCAGCCAAGACCTCAGAAAAAATATTGTGGACCTACACAAGTCTGCTTCATCCTTTCCAAATGCCTGAAGGTACCACGTTCATCTGTACAAACAACAGTATGCAAGTATAAACACCATGGTACCATGCAGCCATCATACCACTCAGGAAGGAGACACATTCTGTCCTTGTGAGGAACTTGTGAACATGCTGGAGGAAACAGGTAGACAAGTAAATATATCCACAGTAAAACAAGTCCTATATCGACATAGCCTGAAAGGCTGCTCAACAAGGAAGAAGCCACTGCTCCAAAACTGCAAATAAAAAGCTAGACTACAGTTAGCAAGTGCACATGGGGACAAAGATCTTACTTTTGGAGAAATGTCCTCTGGTCTGACGAAACTGTTTGGCCATATTAACCATCGTTATGTTTGAAGGAAAAAGGGTTTGCAAGCCGAAGAACACCATCCCAACCACGAAGCATAGGGGTGGCAGCATCATGTTGTGGGGGTGCTTTGCTGCAGGAGGGACTGGTGCACTTCACAAAATAGATGGCATCATGAGGTAGGAAAATTATGTGGATGTATTGAAGCAACATCTCAAGACATCAGCCAGGAATTTAAAGCTTGGTCGCAAAGGGGTCTTCCAAATGGACAATGACCCCAAGCATACCTCCAAAGTTGTGGCAAAATGGCAACAAAGGACAACATAGTCTAGGTATTGGAGTGGCCATCACAAAGCCCTGACCTGTGAAATGTGTGGGCAGAACTGAAAAAGCATGTAGGTAAGTAAGTAGGCCTACAAACCTGACTCAGTTACACCAGTTCTGTCTGGAGGAATGGGCCAAAATTCCAGCAACTTATTGTGAGAAGCTTGTCGAAGGCTACCCAAAATGTTTGACCCAAGTTAAACAATTTAAAAGCAATGCTACTAAATACTAACAAAGTGTATATAAAGTTCTGACACACTGGGAATGTGGTGAAAGAAATAAAAGCTGAAATATATAATTCTCTCTACTATTATTCTGACATTTCACATTCTTAAAATAAAGTAGTGATCCTAACTGACCTATGACAGGGAACGTTTTCTACAATTAAATGTCAGGAATTGTGAAAAACTGAGTCCGTCCGTCCACCCATCCATCATCTATCTATCTATCTATCTATCTATCTATCTATCTATCTACCTTAGGGATGGGTGGATCGATACTAAAGTATCGATACTTCCGATACTGATGTGGTATCAAGAATATCGATCCTCACATAAAAATATTTATTCTGAAGTTTTTTTTTTAAACAAGTGATCTTATTATTTAGATTACATGAATATTAATGCATCTCATAAGCTTCAAAGTGGAAACATTATTATATGAGCGAATTGTTGCATGGCACCGGAACTATTTTTTCTTCTGCTCATCTAAAAATGCTAAAATATACTAGCAGTCAGACAATGCTCACCCTTTCAGTCATAGTGCTCATTCAAAGAGGGAGCAGTGCTTTCCTGAGGTAATGACAGAAAAACAGCATCTGGAGTTATTCACACGAAGTAATGACAAACCTAGACTTGACATGTATTATAGTTGGCTTGTTTGACAATTTTTACAGGTTTATTTAAATTCAGAGTTGTTAAAACATTGATACTTATCTGTAATCCTCGTTAATAAATGATACCCTTATGAAAACTTACCATGGATTTGCTGTAGTAAAATTTTATTAACCATGACTAGTAACCACGACTGTAGTAACCATGCTTTTTTAATTTCTTTTTGGCAGTAACCAAGGTTTTGATACAATTAACCATGGTTTTACTACAGCATTACTGTAGTATCCATATGGTTACTTGGTTTTAGTAATAGTAACCATATAATAATATCTATGGTTAATTTTAAGGTTTTATAGGTGGCTTATACTAACTAATTTTTGAAGGGTAAACAAAGCCGCCTAATAATTTTCTGTTTAGGTCCAAATATATATATATATACATATATATATATATATAGAAATTAAGTAATAATAAAGTTTCTAATTTTATCCAAAGAATTCGTAAAAATTTCAGTTTAATAGAGGTATCGATATTGGTATCGATATCGGCAATATTGGCCTAAAAGTACTTGGTAAAAGAAAACGTCCTAGTTACTTTCTTAACCTCCATGAAATGGAGGGAACGAGATGTTGTGTCGATGTAGTGACACTAGGGGTCACCCTTGGGAGCCCCGAACACCTCTGATCTTTGAAAAAGGCCAATGGGAATTGGCGAGTGGAATTTGCATGCCACTCCCCCGGACATACAGGTATAAAAGGAGCTGGCTCGCAACCACTCATTCAGGTTTTGTGCTGAGGAGCCGAGACAAGGTCCTGGCCATTTCAGCAGGTAGTTCAGTGTTGTGGAAAGAGGGACACAATGTCTTGTTCCCTCAATCAGGGAAGGGAGGTTACGAAAGTAACCAGGACGTTCCCTATCTGTCACTCACTCACCGCTGTGTCGATGTAGTGACACTAGGGGTCCCTATACAAAACGCCACAACGACTGAACTGTGTCACGTGGACTGGCAGTGTGAGACGGGCAGACCACTGTGTGCCTCGTAGCCAGCAAACCAGGCCATCACATAACCTCCCCCAACGCTCCTACGAGCGTCGAACGGTCCCCTGTACTTCGGGGATAAGTCGACTGCCCAAAAAATGGGGACAGGCTAGCCCAGCCGTGGCCTCTTCTCCTCTTTTTCTCTCCAGAAAGAGTGGAAATCATTTACCGACTGGGGGCCATAAGTGTCCGCGTCGGGGGGGTGTCACTCCCAAGGGGAAGACACCGCGGAGACCACACCCCACCCGCAATGGCATCAATGACCCAGGGGGCGATCCTCTGTTTGGAGACAGCGCTCCCTTTCCGCTGACTGCCAAAGCATACAAAGAGCTGCTCAGAGCATCTAAAGCTCTGCTTGCGATCCAAATAGATGCACAAAGCACGCACCGGACACAGCAATGCCAAGGCTGGGTCTGCCTCCATCTGAGGCGACTGCACCCAAAGGTGGGAGCCCGGTCGAGTCCTCAGCATCAGACTGGACAGCCCACTCTCCGATGCTGCAATCGAGAGCTCATCCACTTCGCGAGCGCCGAATCGAGATCGTGAACTCACCCTGAGATGAGCCGGCGGTCTCATCCCAGCGGGGCAAACGAGCGTACTGGGGAATTGGAGGTCCATGGGGAGTTACCCGGTGGAGTGGCTCCCATTAGGGTCCCCAAATCGCCCCCAGTGCTAACCTATGCGGCCTCAAACCCATAGGTAGAACGGCCGAGGCGGGGAGCCGCTGGGGTGGTCTTTCCCTCTAACGAAGGAAAACCACGACCGCAACATTGCCATGGTCACGCTCTCGCAGTGAGAACATGACCCATCCACGAACGCTGTCTCCGCTTGGGTAGAGCCCAAGCATGTAAGACCGCGATCGTGGCCATTGGAAGCAGAGAGGTAATGACTGCAACCAGGAAATGCACACAAACGGAGAGACATCTTTAAAAAGATGCTCTCCGTTAATGCCACTCTTTTAGAAGGGAAATATACTCTTTCAGTAGGAAGTATATACTCTTTTAGCTGCTGAAGCGCCCAGGGGCGTTCTCTGCACTTCACCAGTGCAAAAGGGGGAGAAGCCATAATGCGCCGTAAATCCAACAGCTTTTCGAGGTGAATGGATCAGCAGAGTAATTCAGCTTGCTGAACACAAATGCTCGGCTCCGAAGAGAAAATCTGAATGAGTGGTTGCAAGCCAGCTCCTTTTATACCCGTATGTCCGGGGGAGTTGCATGCAAATTCCACTTGCCATTTCCCATTGGCCTTTTTCAAAGATCAGAGGTGTTCGGGGCTCCCAAGGGCGACCCCTAGTGTCACTACATCGACACTACGTCGAGTGAGTGACAGATAGGGAATAAGTGGTATCGCCCATCCCTAATCTATCTATCTATCTATCTATCTATCTATCTATGAAAAACCACATAGATTGAACAGGATCTAACTTTACCAAAGGGAACACTAATCACCCTAATGGTGACTCTACACAAAACAACAAATTACAGTAAAAAAACATCAATAACACTAAAAGAGCTAAAATCTATATAAATTCGTAATAACAACTAATTAGGTGCCCCAATACGTTTATTTTGACCAAAAAAAGTGCTTCAATTATTCAAGCACAAGGGCTATGGGTATTCCCCACAAGTTCAGTTCTGTATTTGATAATTTGAGTTAGTAGAATTTAAAATCATAATTTAATTAAGGAACATACAATTATTATTGAACTTTTTGTATCACTCTATGTTCACCTTATTATTAATATTTTGTGTTGTACACATTACTTTATGTACAACATTAATTAAGTTGTATACAAATTAATTAAAGTTAAAAATGTTCTAAATATGTATGTTTCTGAGTAGAAGATCTTATGTTAAGTTGTTGAGCCAATTAATATTTTTTCTTTCTTTCTATCTATCTATCTATCTATCATCTCCTAATTTCTTTCAATCTTTTTCTTTCATTGAAATGTAACTGTACCAAAATTGTTTAAAACAGTTCTAAGATTCCTTTATTTTGTTGTAAATATTTGTGTATTGCACTAGAGCAATATGCATTTGTAAACAAATTATGTTTTATAACAGGCAGGTTATGTGTAAACTGAAATTACCTTTTCATGTTCAGAGGTACAGTGGCTCACAATGTGGAGCACATTGCATTTTTCATATTATATTTTGCAGAATGTGATGAATTATCACTTTAAACTTCAAAACCACAACAGGATTCATTTTTTCTCATTTAAAGCGATGATTAGGCATGAATGCAACTGAATGTTTAATTTACACTTAGCTCAGTTTTTGAAAATGCACAGTAAATTCTTTACATCCCTCATCTACTGTATATTTTGACATTTCTTTCATCTCAAAAATGCTTGTCTGGGCCCTTTGGTGATCCTAATCAAACTCCTCAAATAGATGATAAAATGACGTACACATACATCTATCTCTATAACAATCTTCCTCTAAAATCTAAATTTAAATATCTTCCACAAAATGAATTTTTATGCTGAATAATTGTATTTTTAATATTGTGTGTGCTAAACCTTAGATAAAGATTACACCCTGGTTCAAAGTCCTTTTCAAGCCAACTGTGATTGGCTATTTGGCAGGTCTATTCCTAACTGGTTTCTGATGTAGAGGGAACAGGCAATCAGCCTGCCTGCAGTTCCACTAAGAGTTGTCTGAAATCATTATGGGGCTGTCACAACGCAGACTAAGCTACCTGATAATTACCCACAGAAAGTGCTATACGACGCTGGGCTGCCCATAGTATTCCTGCGGTGAGCTGTTACCTAAAACAACATGTATTGCATGTTTAACTTAATCTCACTTAATGGTTAATCACTTTCTCATTCACCAAAAAAAAAAAAAAAAAAACACAAAAAAAAACCTCACTAAAACTGAAAACTGATAGATTCACCAAAAAAAATTTAAATTACGCACCCTCATTTTGTTCCAAACCCATACTTTATTTCTTCCGTAGGACACAAAATGATCTTTTTTTTTTCTTTATTTTTTTTTACTTTGAATATTGCGCATGAGTCATGGACTAATTTTACAGTAATTTTATTGCACTTTTGTGTAAATTTTGAAGGTTGAAAGCCACAGTCAACATTCATTGTAATCATGAAAAAACAAACAAACAAAAAAACAGTACAATTCAAAATTTCTACTGTTGTGTTCCACAGAACAAAGAAAATCATATGGGTCTGGAACAACAAGAAGGTGATTAAATGATGACAGAATTTTCATTTTTGGGTAAACTATCTGTGGCAGCGGGGGCGTGGTCAAGCATCTCTCCAGAGAGAGAGAAAGCGGTAAGGGCGCTACACCTGAGCTAAATTATGTCTAACACCTGTCTCTAATTTCAGTGAGCACGGGGAGAGTGGCATAAATAGAGCCACACAGCACTTAGTCAGGGAGAGAGACTGGACACGACAGAGCCGAGCCAGAGCAAAGATTTTTAGTAATGAGAGTTTATTTGTGAAGCAGTGTGTGATAGTTCTTTAACTTAGTGCTTAAAGTGAAACTGTAAATTTGTGCTGCGAAGAGGGAAAAATAAATCCTTACCTTAACAAGGAAAGCTGCTTCTCGCCTCCTCTTTTACACTGGTGCCAAAACCTGGGATTGAAGTTTGGGTCGAAGATGGATGGAGGTCATCCCGTAGAATCCTCCCAGTTGGCGGAGATCCTCCAAGCCCTCGCCAGCCTACATCAGAGCCATCAACAGACGCTGCTTGAGCTCCGACAAGATCAAGATCGCCAGTTTGTCGAGCTCCTGTATGCTCAAGCCGAGGACCGGCAGGCGATCCGGAGCCTCCTCAGCCAGGAGGCGTCCTCAGCCGCGACCCCGGACACTTCCACGCCGTTACCGCCGCCAGCATTACAGAAAATGGGGGCGGCGGATGACCCTGAGGCCTTCCTGGATTTGTTTGAGTGGACCGCCGAGATCTGGGGCTGGCCGCTCTGCCAATGGGCAGCCCGACTGATCCCACTATTGTCCTGGGAAGCCCAGCTCATGGCTCAACAACTGCCAGCGACGAGCCTCCTGGCCTATGGAGATTTAAAAAGAGCCATCTTGCAATGGGTTGGTCGCACTCCGGAGGAAAGTCGTCAACTCTTCCGGAGCTTGAAGTTGGAGAGCTCCGACCGCCCGTTTGCCTTTACCCAGTGGCTCCGTGACGCCTGCCGAAGATGGCTGCTAGCGGGGGATCGCGACGTCCAGGGAATTATCGACCAGGTGGTACTGGAACAGTTCACAGATTGACTGCCAAAAGGGACGGCGGAGTGGGTCCAGTGCCACCGCCCGGCGTCGTTGGAGGAAGCTATCCGACTTGCGGAGGACCACATGGCGGCGATCCCGAGGGCGGAAGAGCCCTCCTACATTTTCTCTCCTCCGTTTGTTTCTTCCCCCTCCCCTCTCTCCTCCTGTTCTGCTCTCTCTCCAGGTCCCGCTCCTGCCCCACACAGACGAGGAGGACCTCAGCCCCTGAGACCAGTTCCCCGGGTGTGGGAAGTGACACCTTCCCCTACTCCAATGCCCCGCCGCTCTCCCCCTCTGGGGGGGGGGCACCCGCCGACGCAAGTGCGGGCGTAGCGCCTGGGCCGGCCTGCTGGAGGTGCGGAGACCCGAGCCACTTCCGAGATCAGTGCCCTCTGATGGAGCTGGGGACAGTGGTGCGGGTCTCTGACCTCCCACAGGCTGCCCCGACCGGGCCGGAGCGTACCGGATACCGGTAAGTGTCAAGGGGGGTACTCACCAAGCGTTGGTGGACACCGGTTGTAATCAAACCACTATCCACCAATGCCTGGTTCAACCCGAGGCATTGGTCACAACTAAAACGGTGAAATGTGTACACGGGGATATTCACAAGTATCCGGTGGTGACCCTGACAATTAAATTTCGGGGGAAAAAGCATAGAGTGGAGGCCGCGGTTAGTTCCCACCTCACCCATCCGCTGATTTTGGGGACTGATTGGCCTGATTTTAGAGTTTTATTAAAGGGAATTTTCGCGGATGGGTCCTGTACGAAAATAGGGAGATGTGTGATGTGCGATGCTCTGGCAGGGGAGGCGGAGCCAGGGCCGTCCTCGACAGCTCCACGTCATAATGACGAGAGAGGGGGAGAGGCTGCAGCCCCTCCCCTTCTCAGGGAATTCCCTGACGGGGATTTCCCTTTGGAGCAGTCGCGAGACGAAACCCTCAAACACGCCTTTGACCAAGTGAGAGTCATCGATGGTCAACGACTCCAGCCTGACATCGCCCTTTCATACCCCTATTTTGCAATTATAAATGAGCGGTTGTATCGAGTGACACAGGACACTCGGACCAAAGAGGATACAACCCAACTTTTGATTCCAAGGAGCCGTAGGGAAATGGTATTCCAGGCGGCTCATTATAATCCCATGGCGGGTCACCTAGGAGAAAGGAAAACACTGAACCGTCTAATAGCCCGTTTCTATTGGCCGAGTATTGGCGGCGATGTCCGCAGGTGGTGTGCGGCATACCGCGAATGCCAGCTGGTTAACCCACCGGCCACCCCAAAAGCACCATTGCGCCCTCTCCCTCTGATCGAGGTTCCCTTTGAGAGAATTGGAATGGACCTCGTCGGGCTATTAGAACGGTCAGCACGCGGACATCGCTTTGTATTGGTCCTAGTGGACTATGCAACGCGATATCCGGAAGCCGTGCCTCTTCGCAACATCTCAGCATGCAGTGTTGCGGAGGCACTCTTCAAAATAATCTCCCGGGTGGGGATTCCGAAAGAAATCCTCACCGATCAGGACACAACATTTATGTCACGGACACTACGCGAACTGTACGAGTTGTTAAATATTAAATCGATTCGCACCAGTGTATACCACCCTCAAACGAATGGCCTGGTGGAACGATTTAATGAAACCCTCAAAAACATGATTCGTAAGTTCGTGCACGATGATTCTAGAAATTGGGATAAATGGCTTGACCCCCTGTTATTTGCAGTACGAGAGGTCCCGCAAGCCTCCACTGGCTTCTCCCCATTCGAGCTGCTGAATGGGCGACGCCCACGCGGCGTGCTTGATGTATTGCGAGAGGCCTGGGAGGAGGGACCTTCAAACAGTAAAAATGAAATTCAGTACGTTCTTGATCTTCGAGCAAAACTCCACACTTTGGGGCAACTAACACAGGAGAATTTGCTCCAAGCTCAAGAACGACAGCGCTGACTGTATGACAGGGGAACTCAGCTAAGGGAATTTGCACCGGGAGATAAAGTGCTTGTATTGCTTCCCACATCGAGCTCTAAATTACTCGCCAAGTGGCAAGGACCCTTTGAGGTCACACGACAAGTGGGGGATCTCGATTATGAGGTTAAACGAACCGATAGAGGGGATGCTCGTCAAATATACCACCTCAATCTCCTGAAATTGTGGAGGGAGGCGGTTCCCGTGACGTTGGCTATGGTAGTTCCCGAGAAGGCGGAGCTCGGACCGGAGGTGAGTTCAAAACATAAACAGTTCACCCTGGTCATTTGCGGAGACAACCTCTCACCGAGCCAACTCGCGGAGGTTGCTAGGTTGCAACAGGAGTTTGCAGATGTGTTCTCCCCTCTACCGGGACGTACAAACCTCATCCATCACCACATCGAGACCGAGCCGGGGGTCGTGGTACGTAGCCACCCCTATCGACTACCCGAACACAAGAAGAAAATTGTTCGGGAAGAATTGGATGCGATGCTTGATATGGGGGTAATAGAAGAATCCCACAGTGATTGGTCCAGCCCAGTTGTTCTAGTGCCTAAGAGCAACGGGTCTGTGCGATTCTGTGTGGATTATAGAAAAGTCAATGCGGTGTCTAAATTTGATGCATATCCAATGCCTCGCATTGATGAGTTGCTCGATCGGTTGGGCACTAATTGTTTTTATTTGACATTGGATTTGACGAAGGGTTATTGGCAGATCCCCTTGACACCAATTTCCCATGAGAAAACCGCCTTCTCCACACCGTTTGGATTACACCAATTTGTGACACTTCCGTTCGGTTTGTTTGGAGCCCCGGCTATGTTTCAGCGTCTCATGGACCGAATCCTCAGACCACATTCAGCTTACGCCGCTGCCTATTTAGATGACATCATCATTTATAGCAATGATTGGCAGCGGCATATGCAACATCTGAGGGCGGTTCTGAGATCGCTGCGCCGAGTGGGACTCACGGCAAATCCGAAAAAGTGCGCGATTGGATGGGTGGAGGTACGGTATCTGGGGTTCCACTTGGGCCACGGGCAGGTGCATCCCCAAATTGACAAGACAGTGGCGATTGCGACCTGCCCGAGACCCAAGACCAAAAGGGGGGTGAGACAGTTCCTGGGGCTGGCTGGCTGGCTATTATAGAAGGTTCGTACCTAATTATTTGGACATCACCAGCCCGCTGACTGATCTCACTAAAAAGGGAGCTCCAGATCCGGTCCAGTGGACGGAGCAGTGTCAGCGGGCGTTCACGCAAGTTAAAGCTGCAAATTGCGGGGGGCCGCCTTTGCATTCACCTGACTTCTCTCTCCCTTTTGTTTTACAGACTGATGCTTCAGATAGGGGCCTGGGGGCTGTGCTCTCGCAGGTGGTGGAGGGGGAGGAGCGCCCGGTGCTGTACATTAGCTGTAAGCTCTCGTTAAGGGAAACTAAGTACAGCACCGTAGAAAAGGAGTGTCTTGCCATCAAGTGGGCGGTCCTCACTCTCCGATACTACCTGCTGGGGCGGGCCTTCACCCTCTGCTCGGATTACGCCCCACTCCAGTGGCTCCACCGCATGAAAGATACTAACGCCCGGATCACCCGTTGGTATCTGGCTCTTCAGCCGTTTAAGTTCAAGGTGGTCCACAGACCGGGGGCGCAGATGGCTGTCGCCGACTTCCTTTCCAGGAATGGGGGGGGAGTGGTAGGCAGGCCGGATGCCGCCCCGGCCTGAGTCGGGCGGTGGGGATATGTGGCAGCGGAGGCGTTGTCAAGCATCTCTCCGGAGAGAGAGAAAGCGGTAAGGGCGCTACACCTGAGCTAAATTATGTCTAACACCTGTCTCTAATTTCAGTGAGCACGGGGGGCGCGGCATAAATAGAGCCACACATCACTTAGTCGGGGAGAGAGACTGGACACGACAGAGCCGAGCCAGAGCAAAGATTTTTAGTAATGAGAGTTTATTTGTGAAGCAGTGTGTGATCGTTCTTTAACTTAGTGCTTAAAGTGAAACTGTAAATTTGTGCTGCGAAGTGGGAAAAATAAATCCTTACCTTAACAAGGAAAGCTGCTTCTCGCCTCCTCTTTTACACTATCCCTTTCATTTTTGCCTTACATTTTTAAGTAAAATCACAGTGATGTCAAAGTTACAATCTGCAGTGATAAGAATATTGCACTTTTTCAGCAACTTTGAATTGAATTACAGATGAAGAAAACTTCATCTGTGTTGAAACTCATAAAATTAAGTAGAAATTACAAAATTGTTGTGCCAAGTTAAATAGATGGGAAACAAATGTTGTTATAACAATAATAAAACATTTTTACAGTGTGGAGTAACTGTTTCATTGCATTATTATAGATCTCACTTAAATTCACGAGTCACATTTGCTTGTGATCTATTAACTGCTTATGATAAACAATGCACTCTGAATGCCATTAGAACTCAGATTACTGCTAGCTCCTACAAATTAAATGTCTCTTCCTTTTGATTTAATAAGTAGGCTTCCAAGCAAACTGTTTCACGGTGAAATTACATTTGGCCTAAAACCTGTAAGCATCACTGTATGTCTACTCTCTGTGAAAGCTCATAAGAAATGGATGGTATACAGGATGTTATTGAGAGCAGCAACATTTGATTAAATCACAGTAACACTGAGATACAGTCATAATCTGTATCCTTATCAGATAGGTTTTTTTCCTTGAGAGAAATTAGTGACAGTAAATGCAATCTTAAAGTGTTTTGCATGTGTTTTGAAGTTAACATTTCAAGAAGGACAACTTAACCTGCCTTAAGTTGTTAAATGCTATTTGTTTTTATTAATATTTTAAATTAAGCCTTAATTAGCTCTTTAATGTTTCTCATGTCTGGGATTAATTTGATCACATCTATTATTAGCTTGAATCACCTAATTAGATCTAATTTCTTTGATAATATCCTTTAAAGCAAGAGACTTGATGTACTTTGTTGAATTGCCCAGGTTTCTTTCTTTTTTTTTTTTTTTACGTGAAATCCACTCATAATTCCTTTCCTTATATAATATTGCTGTGATGTTACAGCGTAATTTCATCAGCAAAACGTTAAGTTAAACTTTCCTTGCATTATTGGAGAAGCCCTCCCCCACCAGAACTTTGTAAATAACAGTCATATACTGTATATAAATAGCAGACTGTGGTCATTAATCTCCATTTTTCTTCTGGCTCCCTGTACAATTGAAGGTCTTTTTAAAAGGCATGATTACAACCCAGGCTGCTCCTCTTCTGCTTCCCAGAGATTTATAGTGCTTGTATGATCAAATTCTCTGCAATTCAAAGGAAATAACAGTAATGCATCAGCTTTTGCTGATTGCCACTGATCAGCCAAAAGCTCATGGCCTGAAGCTACACAAAAAATATCATTATGAAGCCCTTTCTTCAGATATCCCTCTTTCAAATGGACACTGGGCATCTGCAGTGGAATAACAAGGAAAGCTGCACAGCCTTGCTTCTTTTGCCAGACCAATCAAAATGATGTAGCTTAATTAACTAAACTTACATTTAACAAAACTGTTGATGAGTAAATTAACCCAACTGAAAACCAACTCTTTTTATATACTGTTGTTTAGTAAAGGAATGATAAGAATCATATTTCAAATGCAGAAAGTGCACTTGACTGCACTGTGTATTTGGATGCCTGGCTATATAATTTAATACTCATTTCATGAATTACCGCTGCCACGATTAATAGAAAATGTACACAGATGCCTCTTTTAAATCAAATATAGTTTTAGCACCAGGCAAAAAGCACTTACTTTTGTGAATTAGGTGCACTCTATAATAAGCCTATTTACATAGAAAGTAGACCAAAATACTGCATGCAAAAATGTCGTAACTGTTAAGTGAACTGTCCCGTAAGCATAAAATTGTATCTAGGCAAACCCTTATCATCTGATCACAAGATATATGATTATTTCACCCCAAACTCTGTGTTTTGGCATTTCAACATGTGTGCATGTGTTGTAGAATATACTGTACACAGCTGTAGGGCTTTACTGGTTGTTTAGATCAGTGTTACTATCAGAAATAATTAATAATTATTTCTTTAGTTATTAATTAATATTTAAATTAATTAATTGAATCTAACTCATTAAAACCTCATATGGGGCTCCATTAAATGTAGTGCGCTACGTTTAGGAGCGGGTTTGGTTATTAGCAATAATTAATTATCAAAGATAATTATTAATTATTAGAATCAATAGAACATTGATGAGAATCAATGTTAGCTTTTTTAATCCTTTAAATCAACAATTATCAAAGATAATCATTAATTGTTAACATCGATGAAACATTAATTAAAATTAACACTAGCTTATTGATCATTCAAATTCAACAATCATCAAAGATAATTATCAATTATCAAAAATCAATAGAATATTAATAAGGATTAACATTGACAGGGCACCACCCTGGAATCAGGGACTAATAATACTTACTAATAATAATAATAACCAGATAGTATAACAGTCTCAATATTAGATTGTTTTCTTATGAAAATCGACATCCGAAGAATATCGATTTTCGGGAAGAAAAAAACAATGAATGAAGGCTTGAATCCGAGCACTGACATCCCGTCAGCATGACACAGGCTTATGCAAAACAAACCAAAACACCTCTCTTTGTAATATAACAAAGTTTATTTATGCAGTAATATCAATTAATAATTAATACAATGCAGTCAATAAACTTCCGACTTACAACTACAAACTAAACAGTGATATGATTAGATATGGAAATCAAAATAATCCTATAACACATGAGGGTGTGTGTGTGTGTGATAGCGAGTGTGTGTGTGGTTAGTACGAGAAAGAGAGATAGAATAAAGTGACAGCTGTTAGTTTATCGCTCAGAGACGCAGTGGACGGCTCGTAAAACAGTCCCGTGTTCTTTGACTCTTTAATGGATAAACTCAGTTTACCGGTCTCACCCGCGATGGCGAAATTGCACAACAGTCCAGTTTGGTTGGACCACAATACAGCAAAACAAATTCATGATAATTAATACCCTGAGTATTAATAATGAGCGGACATGGCGGTCCATAACTGTACAAGCAAAAACCTTGAAACACAAGAATAACACACTATAATATTGTATCTCTGCCCAGACGTAAACCTCTTACTTGAATCGCATGAGTAGAATGTGTGTTCATCTGTCCTTATGCTCCGACCTGGTTCCTTGAGGCTTGGGTGATGACGGGAGGCCGTTTCCTCGCTCTGTTGGCGGGCACGGCTGCTGATTCTCGGCGGGCTGGCGGAGAACTCAGAAATGCCGACTTGACTGAAGATGGAAGAGAAATCTTTAATCTCTTCACTTCTGCAGGCAAACGGATGAAGATGCGGATTGCTCGGCGGTCTCCTTTGGATCCGTTAGAGTGTTCGGTTGAACACAGAGTAATCTCAACTTGTCCAGCGAGATGGAGATTGTATGGCCACAGTTTCAAGTCGGACAATACTTCTTTGTGCCACGAGGTTGCACCTGAGAGCAGCAATGAGCTACGTATATACAGGGCGAACAAAGTTGCTGGAAGCAAATCCCGGAAGCATTTCAGAGGTATTTCTACTCCTGATGATGTCATGGTTTGAGGGACGTTCTGTTGTGTGCCTCATCCAATAGGAGTTGAGAGTTCGATCCTTTAGTAAGCAAGGCTTCATGGGATTTGTAGTCTGTTTTGGACTCCCTTTGTTTGATTTTGGCACAATTTTTATCAGTAAGATTTACGACTTGGTGTGTGGGGGCTGAGTTAGGTTTTACGACTGTGTAAGGCCTGCCTTTGTCTTCTGAATACATGAGACCCAACACAGCCTTCCTGTCGACTGAATCTGCTGATAAGAGTTGCGATGACAAGTTTCCAAGATGACTCCCTAACAAGCTACAGCTGAATAAATAGATTTGCTCGTTGTGGGTATAATTCACACTCACATTGTCGTTCATTGCTGTTTATGTAAATCATGACTTTTTAACAGTGCACAACAGATGTTAACAGAAGCCTGTTATGAATTTCAATAGGTGTCATCTAAGGTGCGAATGTCAGAATAGATTTAAGTTCTGATCTCCCTTTTGTTTATTGCAGGGGATTTGGGCACATGGACAGGAGCTCAATATAGAGTCAAGTTTGTTTTGCTTTGTTTATCATTTGTTAAATGAAATGTGAGGTTTGGGCAGGTAGTTGGGGAGGGCATTCATCTTCACACTGCCTCTCTCTATTTCTCGTCAGCATTCGCTGGAGGAGACGTTTTGGGCAGAATGACAAATTGTTTGGACAATTGCTTTTAACAAGCTAGAGGGAAAATAGGGCAAAGCTACTAATGCTACACATCTCCCATTCCTTCCACCCCAACACATATTTTTCTTTCTCAATAATTTATAGCATGTATTGAGCAGGCTACAGAGGAAGCCTACATTTTTCCCTCTAAAAGCTCCACTACTTTTTTTGGTATGCCTTCGCTTTCCACCTCAGGGGGAGCAGAGCTGCTGAAGAGGTGGTTGGTGGATGGTTGTCAAATTCCTGTCTGGTTTCAAACAGCCATTCTGTTGTTATGAATGGAGTTGCCATACATTTCTGGATCC
Organism: Myxocyprinus asiaticus; assembly: GCF_019703515.2. Lineage (NCBI taxonomy): Eukaryota > Metazoa > Chordata > Actinopteri > Cypriniformes > Catostomidae > Myxocyprinus > Myxocyprinus asiaticus. The sequence continues at coordinate 18,317,650 of NC_059384.1, forward strand.
CTCTATTGCACAAGAGAGAAAGTCTTCATGGAATCATAGCTCAGACATACTGTTTTTTTTTGTTTTTGTTTTTTCTTTTTTGTTTTTTTGCTAATTCTTTAATATTCTCCCATAATTTCCAGTTTCCCATAGATTTTTTATTTTATTTTCTACAAGTCCAGAATTAAAGTGGATGTGTTCATGGAATGTTTAGTGCTTGTGTTGTTACTTGTAGATAATAAGATTATTTTTAAAAGTGCAGAGGTAAGGCATGTTAACCCTTCTCCTGTGAAATCAAAATTAGAGTTTGGTCACTTTTAGCTCATATCTAATAGCTTTGAGGCCATCTATATGGCAAAAAATCTTATTTTTTTTATCAGATATATACATTTATAATTTAGTTTTTTTCTTCAGAGTAAATAGACCAAAATATTGATGACTCATCCTATACTACACAGATTTGTGTCCAATCAAATGCTCTCTAGATTGAGAATGCCACTTCTTCTAATACTTGCAACCAACTATAGCAAGTAGCAATTAATTGCTTTAATGTAACTATATTGGCTATTTTAAACAAGGGAGAAGCCCTACACATTGTCCCGCAACTCCTGCCTAAACCTTCTGTTTCAATAGGAAATATGTCAAAACAGGAAAGAGAACTGCACTCATCAAGCGATTTAATTGGGTCTGTAACAGAAAATAAATAAATAAATAATAATAATAATAATATAGTAAATTATTTTTTTATACTTTTTTTGCTGAACTTTTTGCCACTAAGCATGAGTTTAGTAGGCTATGATTATTTAGTTACAGTTCCTCTGCAGCTGATAATCCATCATATTTATTTATTTATGTAAGTAAAACTAATGTGAAGGTCAGTGATATTAATTACATTCTTTCTGAAACAGATGTTCTCTCATATTTGCCTTAGGCTCCTCTGTTTGCTGTTCTTGTGACATGCTTACATTTCAGATTTTTGTGTACAGTACTCTATGACTAATGCAGTAACAGAGGGAAGCGCCCACACATGAAGAGGAGCATCAAAATTAATGAACTGCTGTCAATTTTAATCCAGAATGCAGAGTGCGTTACTGTCACACCAATACACTATTAAGGCTCAAAAATAAATCACACATTTGCATAGGACAAATGGTGCCAGCAACCCTCAATAAAAATGGAACGCAGGGAGCCGGGGAGATCTCGTCTGTTCTACCTGGTGAAACAAGAAAATTAGATATTGACTAAAGAATAATGCTTTTCATTTCATGCAAATTGTCAAGTCGTCTTTTTTTTTTTTTTTTTTTTTTTAGCACTTTTCACAACACACATATTTTTTAAGCAGCTTTATGCTGTAATTATGCTGTAACAGAAATGTCTGTATAATGTCTGTAATGTCTTAAAATCCTCACTGAGCATTTTAAAGGGTCATGTCATGAGGAGTCAAATTTTCTTTTATTTTTCTTTTACATATAAGAGGTCATTGTACTATGAAAACATATTGGGCACTTCATAACTCAAAACTTCCTCTCCAGTCTGAAAAAAACATTTATTGTTTCTACTCTGCAAAAACGACTCCTTTTGAAATTGCCTACATTGTGACGTCACAATGCAGTGTCATTTGAATAGCCCAACCTCCACAACATACGGCATCGTTACGGTGAATTGATAAAGCATCTGAGGTACTTCATCTCTGAATGTGGTACTATTGTTACTGTAGTTTGCTTTTAACCAACGAAAAGATTACATTGTCAAATAATGTTCACAGACATTGTTGTGTTCCTGGTTGTGAAAAAACTGCATCTCTGCATATCCTTCTGAAAGATACTAACATTAGGAATTTCCTGAATATGTCAATGTGGTATTATACATTTCTCTTAGGATTCTTTTAAGAACTATTATGATTCAGAATTTGCAAAGAAACTTATATTAAAAGATGCAGGAGTGCCAGCTATATTGGACACAACAGTAATGCTGGTAAGTAATGAATTTAATAGTACTGTTTCTGTCTGTGTTTGTTTGAAATGCAAGTAATTATATAGTTATCCATTTTTATCACAAAACAAACCATGATCAGAACTCCAACATGGAGCAAATCACACTTATTACACGGTTACATATCAAAGAAATACATAATTGCTCATGAACTATTGATGTGAGATAAAATTATTTTATTGTTTAAGAAAAACACGTAGCCACTATGTGTACTACAATCTATGGCTGCTGTCTCATCTGTATTGTACTAGCCAAGACGTCCCATATTTTGGCCAAAATGAATGCATCAGGATGCCCATTATCCCGTATTTGAGCAGCAAAACAGTTGAGGACAAACCCCTCCCCTGGTCGACCGGGGACCATCCCATATTTCCCATTACACTGGATGCATATACAAGTGGCCATTAAACAGAGGTGAACATCCGGGCTGACCATCAATTACAGCTTGATACAGATTTATTAACCGTTCACATTTGCAGCTTGGGTTAATCTGGACAAATTTCACTGTTCTCAACTTTATATGGCATTATTGTATCACCAAATCTTGTATGACTAACAATATAAGTATTCGGTAGTTACAGTGTGCTGCCTATAATAATTCAAGTCGTCTAATTTGAGTAAACTAAGCAGATGTTTGTGGGCAATGTTTAAAACTAAAGGATATCAGAATCAGAATGAGAATGAGCTTTAATGCCAAGTGTTCTCATGCACACAAGGAATTTCTTTTGGTGATAGGAGAAAAAAGTGCACACAGAACATTACAGTGTGACACAGAATATAAAACAAGGTAAGAGTATAAATAGACATACAAATAATAGAACATATACCAAAGAATGGCATATGTACATGTGCAAGTGGTAATGTATGTGCAAGGTAGGGGTATGTACAGTACAGTTGCTCGCTACTGGCCGCCAGAACGCGGAGGGGTGTTCCATCCACCAGGGGTCAGAGGACTCGCTGCTGTCTGCCTGGAGAAGAGCGGCTGTCATCCGCCAGAGGGTGGAGGAGTGGTCGAGGACCAGGCGACGGAGTGTCTGGGAACCAGCGAGCAATTTATTTATTTTTCTCTCTCTCCTCTCTCTCTCTAACTGTTGCTCTACCTCGCTGTTTCCCTCTCAGGCCGGAAGGGCAACGCCCCCCCTTCGGAAAGGAGGGGGGAGGTGTACATCATGCCGGGGGTTCCCCGGCCTGAGGCAAAGGAGGGAGGATGAGGAGGAGGGTGGGGCCGGGCTGTAAGTGCACACGGCCGGCCCCCAATCGGACTAATCAGTCCGAGGAGAGGGATAAAGCCGGCAGTTCGACAGAGAAAGAGCCACACGCAGCTGCCGTGTGTTTGTGTCTTTTTAAGTTTTCATTAAACATTATTTCGATGGTTCGTCCAGTTCCCGCCTCCTCCTTGCCCATTTTATATTGTTACACTGTCTTTAGTGGTTGAAAGAATAGTTCAACCAGATCGATAACGTGTTGTACTTTAGATTGAGTGACCTTAGCAAAGCGCAACATGCAAGAGACAAGGTAATGATCTGAGATGGCTGAATCACTATATTATCAAAATCAATTCCATAAGACAGAATTAAATCTACTATTTAAGTCTTTAATAATCATAGAGTTCTTCATAAGCCCCGTTCACACCGGCAGCAACACTTCTGAGACTTCCGACGACATGAGTGACAGTGACTGTTGGTGACAAGATATGGGCGTGGCAAGCGACACAACAAAGTTGAGAAAAGTTTAACTTTATGCTAATGATGAGCGACATTCGGGAAAGACTACCAATGGGGGAGATACTGATGGTGTTGAGTGCAGGCAATATAGAGGAAAAGTTTTAATGTTGTGAGGGATTTATCTGTTCAGTAACATTTGCCTGAAACCACATGTATGGATATAATAAAATAAAAATGCATGGAAAATCTGGTCAGATTCTGTCAGCATTCTGAGTGAGTTAATATTTTGATAGATTGTTCATCTTGTTAATAATATGATGCAAAGAGCACTGCTGCAGGTTATATAAAACACTCTCCCTTGCAGAAATCTAAGTTTTAGAGGCAAGAAAACAAATTACTTGTCAAATTAGAATGAATTCATAGTTTTACTGGCAGTAAATCTCATCTGTAATCAGATTTTCTAAAGCTATGGCCTGTTGTGCCGTCAACCAATAACGTTAGAGTGAAAAAAGTAGGAACACCCACTAGCGATTTTACAAAAAACAGACTAGTGACATCCAGCGACAATGATGATAACGTGTGAACGGGGCTTTAGATATGCAGAGAGACATAATACTCCATTTTACTGTTAAAATATAGTTTTCTGGGAAACAATGCATCAAATTTGCCACAAATAAACAGTTTCCGCAATGGCTGTTGTGAAGTTCTGATCTGATACCCAGATTTTAATAATTAATATGGCCATTGCAGTATATTGTTTATAGCTATAGAAGTTTTATATTTGTGTGTTTGGAAATAGAACACAAAGCATCCCTTAAAGGTGCATTTTTTGTTTGTTTATGTTGTCTTGGACTTACACTGACACCTACTCTAGGAGAATGGATGCAGCATAATTCAAATACTATAGTTTTCAGTTAAAGACGCCAACTCAACTCAACTTGACTCAACTCATTTACAACGTATATAGCACATTTAATAAAGTTGACCAAAGTGCTCATGTCTACTAATATTTTATACACTGGCATATAGGATGCAAGCTATAAACTTGCAATATACTATAGGTAGATCTCTGATATCTTTCTCATAAAAAAACACTGTGCACAGTTTATAATTGATCATATTAGCGCTGTTAGTTGGCCCATACTCAAGGACACTAAGTGTTTGGCAGTGGAGAACAAACATTCACCCACTATGCTTTTCATTATGAGCCATTAGCAATATGTACATCCTCAGGGAGCTTGGGGTACAAGACAGGGCTTTTCTTTTTTAATTCATCTAAGATCACTTAAAAGGATAGTCCACCCAAAAATGAAATCATCAAATTTTCTCACCCTCATGTTGTTCCAACCCATATGATTTTATTTCTTCTGTGGAACACAAAAGGAGATGTTAGGCAGTATGTTAGTCTTAGTCACCATTCACATTCATTTGGATTGTGTTATCCAAAATTGCTTTAAAGCCTAGAGACTAGCATCACAAAAAAATAAAAATAAAAATAACAAGATTTCTGCCTCTTCTAAAGAAAATTTTTAAGCAAACGTCATTAATGATTGTTTTCGAACAGGTTTCCCCAAACACTCCCCCATCTGCCATTGCTTGATCAAACAGGTAGCCCCACCCCAAACTCACACCATTGGTTAAGCCAATGTTGCTGTGTTAGGCTTGTCATGATGCTCAAACAAACAGAGCAATGTTTTGAAAGCTCCACAGAGTGCCACAGAGAGTGTGAGTGAAAGAAAAAAAGAAAGAAACTAAGCTTTCTTTTACATATCACCCTATCAGAACTACCATCCCTTCTGTGTTTCTCTGTAATGGGTCCTCCTTATGTTTATCATTTTCAGGTACAGTACTCAGCTCAGCTCAGGAGTGGTGTTCTGTCAGCCAGCGCTTAAGGCAGAGACATTTCTCATCCCCTCTGCATAAACAGAGTCATCTCTTTGATCCGGCTCAACTTATCGCTTCAGCGGTGTGCAGCATCCTGCAGCAGGATAGCACTCATGTTTAAATTAAACTGGCTCAAAGGCCAGCCATACTCTGATGAAAAAGCTATGCCTACATATTTATCATAGTCTGAATATTAGAGTTTGCTTTAGCTACCTCTTTTTGGTATTTTATAAAAACATTTAATCCATTCATCACACTATTTATGGTTAGTGGAGAGAGATAAATATTCTGTTTTCCTATTTTTACTCTTTCTTTTTAAGTTATTTAATTAAACTGTTTTGTTATGAAGACCGCTCACGACCACGCAATTGTTGATCATTACAATCACTAAACACTCTGACAGTTAAAAATCTAATTTAAAGCTGATGTAATGTTTTCGATGTAATTTTTTTTCATATCATAGCTTAATATGCGGAGTAAACTAGAAGTAAACCTTAGGTTGATTTCACCTATAACACTATGTAACACTATGGCTCTGGTGCTTTAAAAAAAAATCTGTTTGTTTGAGCAGCCCATCCAGCCTAACACAGCAATATTAGCTCCCAGTGGTGTGAGACTGGAGGCGGGATCTGTTTGTACAACTAATGGAGGACGGAGGAAGTTTTCTGGAATACTGTATGTTTGAAAAAACTGATTATATTTGCAAGTCCTTTTGGTGACACTAGTAGCACAGAAATTACACTTTGGCTTTAATTTTGACATTATTTTTATCATTAGAAAGGTGTAAGACTCTAGCACATGCTTGTTCAATCACAATTCTATAAGCTCCTATAGGCTTCAGCCCACTTGTCATTAGAACTTCAAGTCCGAAAGTGTGCACTTTTAAAGAAATTTTGATGGATTCTCATATGTTTGCTTCACATTTCATAGACTTGAAGTGGTCTCTGGCATTTACAAGAATGAAGTATATTTATATGAGAAATGCTTAGCAGATGAAGCGTGTTGCATTGCATAGCATATAGATATTTTATGATATATGTTGTAGCATACTACAGGTACTGTATATACCTTATTTTATGAACAGAATAACATAAGATCACAAGCACAAGTTATTTTAACACCCCCCCCCCCCCCCAACCCCCGTCTGAAGTTAGTTTTGAGCAAAAGACAATCTTGTTAATTGTTATGTGTGCATTTAGCTTGATGCTAAGCTAACATTATATCAATAGTACTTTATAGGCATGTTGTTAGGTGCACTTCTATTCTGAATTTTGATCATAAAGAGGTATTTTTGTAGAAAGACATTTTATACAGGGCATAAATGGGTAAAAATACAGTGGGATAAGGGTGAAGGGGTTAATAAAGCTTTGGAATGTTTCACCACATCAAAAAACTATTTCCTTCTGAGCCATAGTCTGGGAGCTGAAGGGTAAGAAATCGTTAAAATAGCATAAAATAAAAAAATAAATAAAGCAGGCTTACGAAGGTTATGCAAATCCACAAGTTAACCAGACAGTGTGACGAAATACCGCTGTTCTTTGGGTTCAGACAAATGCTCCCAATTTTAGGGCTATTGTGTTTAAGCAAAAAGCTTACAAAATGCTTTTCTTCCCTCATAAAACTTTTTAAAGTTTATGCCTTGTGTGCAGCTCTTATCAGTCAGACTGAACTTTTTTTATTTTGGCACAATTGTATGTTTAATGCAATGTTTTCCACAGAATATTTTGCTTGCTGATATCTTAATGGAGTGTTTTTATTGATTTCATGAAGATCTCAGTTGGCTTACAGCATGGATGAAATGTCCTCGCCATTATTCCTGTCACTTGCTGTGTTCTGCTTTACATTTTTTATAACCAACTTTATTCTGCAGGCACATCCAACCTGCCCTCTTTTCCATAAAAACTGGAAAAGTGCCAGAGTAATGTGACTGTCCTGTTCCCTCGCCAGATGCTTTTCTACGAGAACAAGGACAGTGTGAGGATGCTGCAGGAACTGTGTTAGTTCAGCAAATTCAACTGTCTACCCATCCCCATAGAGCTATAGCCTATCAGCCACAGGTGAAAAAGTGCCTCTGTTACGGCTGCTGTTATCGGACTTGTGATGGTTGTGCCCTTTTGGATTCTATAGCATAAGGTTCATATCATACTATTGTAATTTCTCAGTGTCCGAGTTTCTGCAACATTGATCTCCCTCCACTCTTCTCTGAACTCTTTAAAGGGGTCATGATATGCTCTTTTTAAAAAAAATTGTTTTATTATCTTCCCTGAGGTCCACTGTTAATGCTAGTAAGGTTCTTTTTTTTTTCTTTCTTTCTTTCTTTTTTTTTTTTTTTTTGCATTAAAACAGTCATAATTTAGTAATATATGATAATTTTGCACCCTGTTTTTGGCCCTCTGTCTGAAACACTCGGTTTTGGCCTAAGTGCCTCCTTAAAACTTCAACATAAATGGCCACTGTTATGATTGGCTAACATCGTGCAGCCCTTCGAGTAGAGAAATTTTTCAAACTCAGTCGGAAGAAAATGAACCAACTCAGCAACATTATAAAACTAAATGTCAGATTGCATCCGAATATATTAAACTGTTCATCTCAAGCACAACTGTTAACACTCACACCTTGTCTACGCTGGACGTGAAAGTTGCGTCGCGTCAAAAGCAATAGAACCCATTATAATCAATAATGCTGTCTACCATGGAATCAGTAGTGTAGTCTAGGGCATACGCAGGCATACACTGTATGTCCAACTATCTTTCTAAGGATTTTGCATATGCCCATCTAAAATAAGTGATGATACGTATGGCCGCCAGTACAAAGAGTAGGCTTTTGACCCGGAACATTTTCAATCTAATAACACGATGCCGCAGCTCTGTTGAGTGAATTGTGTTTTCTTTTTAATTATAAAACTGTGTAACATTAATTATTTAATTTTATTTGTTCCTGGATAGTAAGTGTTATTTCCTAATTGCTTATGCCTCAAAAGTATAGAAAATTGCTATTATTCCCCACAAACTTAGCTTTTTTCGATAAGGACAGTGATATTTTGAAATTTACCTATTTCCAATGAGAAAATGGGTGAATTTGTGTCTTTTCGTTCACATAAAGTCAGAAAAAACAACATATGAATCCAAATTATCATGTATTTATTTTAAAGTAATATTCAAAGCCATGCTGGTCCATAATGGTAACAAGTATCCGTCTCTTCCCCTGGCTCACTCAGTGCACCTCAAAGAGGTTTACAACAGCATCAAGACCTTGCTGGACGCCTTGAAGTATGATGAGTACGGCTGGGAGGTCATAGGAAACTTAAAAATGGTGGCATTCCTAATGGGTCTCCAAGGCGTTTTTACCAAGTTTCCCTGCTATCTTTGCCTTTGGGACAGCAGGGACACCAAGGCGCACTACCACAGGCAGGACTGGCCACAGCAGAACGAGTTCTCTGTGGGGAGGAACAACGGACCCACTGGTGGACTCCCGGAAGGTGCTGATGCCACCACTGCACATCAAATTGGGCCTTATGAAACAATTTGTCAGAGCTCTAGATAAGGAGTCAGCAGCCTTCAAGTACCTTCAAGACTTCTTCCCTAAGCTGTCTGTGGCAAAGGTCAAAAAAGTATTTGTCGGACCACAGATAAAGAAGGATTTTGGATTCATATGTTGTTTTTTTCTGACTTTATGTGAACAAAAAGACACAAAATCACCAATTTTCTCAATGGAAATAGATACATTTCAAAGTATCACTGTCCTGGTTACAAAAGCAAAGTCTGTGGGGAATAATAGCCATTTTCTATACTTTTGAGGCATTAGCAATTAGGAAATAACACTTACTATCCAGGAACAAAAATTGTGTTATATAGTGTAATTATTTTAAAAAGTGTACAGAGATTCTCTCTAACTGCTGGATGTTATTGCACTCGAGCTAGTTTTTGATGCTCTTTGCAGATGCTGGACAACTGTGTCCCATAATTATATCAAATGTCTTTTCTGTGGGTGCCTTTTACTGTTGTCGATGGTGCCTTTTTCTCGTGATATCAAATAATTTCAATTTATATTTCCAAGTAGGAAAACAATTTAACTATACACAGAAATAAACATTATAGTCACGGTTGGGAGGGTTATTTTTGAAATGTATTCCATTACAGAATACATGCTGTAATATGTAATTTGTAACGTATTCCGTTAGATTACTCAAGGTCAGTAACGTATTCTAAATACTTTGGATTACTTCTTCAGCACTGGTAGATTTTTTTCACTTGTTTTGACTATAAAAACTCTGCCAGTACATAAGACAAAATACACATTAAAAATACATTCTCTGAAAAACCTAAATATCTTATGCAGTGTTGTTTCTAAAACAATTAATCAAACCGATCTTGTTTTAAGGATTTTTTTATATTTTTACAGGAAAACAATACAAAAACTATCAAGAATATGATTTTTGCCCTAATATCAAAGGTCTTACTAGTAAAAAAGAAGTTATAATCTAACGTGAATTTTCTTTATAAAAAAATATGATCGTGTCTGGTAATGTGCATGTAAAATGGCTAGAAACAGCATTTTAACTTAGCGTAAATCTGACTATTTACACAAGGTTTATTTCTATTTCTACTGCTCTAAACTTACTTCAAACTTCTCTGTCTGAATGAATGTAACACATCATAAGAAAGTATTTCACCACTGTTCAAATGCACTTTGGATCGCATCATTTATATGTATAAATGTTTTCCATCTGAAAGGACTAAATATTCAATGAAACAAATGACAATAAAATGCAAAGTAATCTCTTCAGTAATCAAAATACTTTTTGAATGTAACTGTATTCTAATTACCAATGATTTAAATAGTAACTGTAGTGGAATACAGTTACTTATATTTTGTATTTTAAATACGTAATCCCATTACATGTATTCTGTTACTCCCCAACCCTGATTATAGTACATGAATAAAACAAATAACCATTCATTCTTATGTAGGCTATATGGTAATACAAGATAACATGTTAATGTGAACATTACTACACTAATATTAGCTACAATGCTTAAAAGTTTATTGCGTATTATGTAAGTATTAGTTTATTAATTAGAGTAATAACAGCATGGCTATTTTTAGCCTTCACGTGTTGCGCAATATTTGAGTGCTACTCGTGAACATAATCTCAGATGTAGATGCTCAGTAGTTCAGTTCACTAATAATATGCATTTTACCAGAATTTTAATAAAAAGCGAATTAAACTACTGTGAACTTGCCTATAAACAGACACATACAGGACTTCCTGGAGAGTTCAGAATGTCAAAATAAAAGCCAGAGGGTTTAAAAGTTAAAGGTGCACGATTGAGAAATATTACTGTTGTAATTCTAAAATTCTAAAAAACAATAATAATAGTAATAAAAATAATAATTTATTATTATTATTATTATTATTATTATTATGTTTACAAAGTTGAATGGGTTCCAAAAAATAACTGTGAATGAAAAGTGAACTGATATCTTACAACTAAATTGAACAAAAATAGATCTGAATCCTTTAAAATCCAGATACAAAATAGAATTTTATTTGCAAAAAAACAAAACAAACAAAACGTTTTCTACTGAACACTTAGACTGGAATTACTGTTAATTTTGCTGCTACACTATCCATTAGACTAGTTAACAAGTTAATAAGTTAATTTTTGTTAATAAGCTATACATTTATATTGAAAAAATATGTAGAGGTTTGTGTTTCTTTACATATTACAGAGTACCCCCAATTAGTTCCACACAATAATGTAAAGATATTCTAAACTGATTATGCAAAAAAACAACAACTCTGGTATCGGATCGGTATCAGCCGATACTGAGATTTCAGATATCAAAATCAGATCGGAAGAGAAAAAAGTGGTATCAGTGCATCCCTAGTTGCGGCGCGTCGTGTTGCGCTGACAGTAAACAGATGTCCTGTTCCATTTTGCACTGCACGTGGTGGCACTACTACTACTGCCAACAACACAAATAAACGGTTTAGAAGGTTCGTGCTGATGCACCCGGTGTAGACAGCCTCAAGCCGCTGCATCACGTTGCATCAACGGATGCGCCCGTTGTAAACACAGCCATGACATATGAAATCTTCATGAATGAAATGGTTTACTCACGTTTTTTTGCGATTGCGTCCAAATATTTTTAACTGCCCCATCCTTCAATAACATTTCCTTTGCAAAGATTTAATCATATAATGACTAGTATGATATGAGCCAAATATAATCGACTCTAAAATACGCTAAAGACACATCCACTTCCAGTTTCCAGTATCATTCCATCATGTTTACATACACCAACAGCTAAAAATAGCAAAATAGGTGAATGAACGTGAGGCAGCAGCTGAATGACAGAATGCTTCTCCTCTTCAGAGTTGTAACTTGACCTCGCGTCTTTTAAAAGCAGCCCGAGATATGTAACAAGTGGTCAAAGACGTCTGTCTGTGAATGTTTATGTAGAAAAACATTTAAATCCAGATAGGCACATGAAGGTGTCCTGTGTAAGTCCACTTTGGATGAATCTCCCATGACAGGCCCATCTCTCTCCTCTTCACATGTGTGACTGACTGAGCACCAGTGGACGGGGCCAAGGGTGCAATGATGGAAAAATAGGCGTAGCATATGTGGATGTATTTGGCCCATGTGACGTCACAAGTTCCACAAATTCCAAACAAGCCGTTTTTGTAGCTTGGTTTAAATAAATGCTCTTTTTCTATTAAGGAGGACGTTTTCAGTTCTGAAACTTACAGTATGTTTTTATAGTACAGTAAGTATAATACAGTGTAATAGTGACCTATTATATGTCAAAAGATCAAGGACAATTTGATTCCTCATTTCGTGACCCCTTTAAAGGAATATTTCACCCAAAAATAAAAGTTCTGTCATCATATACTCACCCTTGTGTCATTTGTGAAACAGAAAAGCAGAATCTTTGAAGAATCTTCATGCAGCTCTTTTCCATACACGACAATTCATAGTGACCACCAATATCAGAAATTAACTTCTTATTTAAGGGGTAAAATTTGCCCTCTACATTTTATTTTTCAGGGGCATTTTCCACTTTTATGTGGGCATTTTTCTTTTTAACAACATAATGCGCAGAGTTGGTTTTCCATTTATTTCAAAGACTGCAATTTGATAATTTTATTAAAATAAATTCTCAATCTGAAAAAAATTATTAACATCGAAAACAAATTACATAAATGTTACATATGTATACTAATATAAATATAACTAGATAGGCCTAGAATAGAATATATGACAAAATATATCAGAGGAAAAAAAAAAAAACAGAGGAATAATTACAAGTGCATTTTTAAGCCACCACAGTTAATTTCGGGGGCATTTTTGATATTTCATATGGCATTTTGCCCTAAGCCCCTGTTGATTTCTGAACCTGGTGACCAATTTTGTAAAGCTCCTAAAAGGACAGAAACTCCATATAAGTATCAGAACAGTATACAGTATATAAATGTGCACTAGACATCAGGTTTGAAGATAATGGCATTTGATCACGGGACATGAGAACAAATTACATTTGATGCCATTAATGTATTGTGAGGGGAAGGGAAGAGTTTCATCTTAAATTTTGACCTGTTCCTCACACAGAGCTATTATATCAGAAAGACTTGGAATATAGTGCATGATTAATATGGACTATTTTATGGTGCTTTGTTAGAGCTTTTTTTTTTTTTTTTTTTTTTTTTGGAACTATAAATTGTTGTTGTATGGAAAAGAGCTGATTAAAATTCTTCAGAAATTCTCCTTTTGTGTCCCACAGAAAAACATAACAGCATACTGGTCTGAACTACATGTGTGAGAGTAAATAATGACAGAATTTTCATTTATGGATTTAACAATTTCTTTAAAAGAGCAATCGTTAAGTACAGTGTCAGATTGGCCACCGAAGCCCTAACCACAACAATCATTGTGTCGCAGTAATTGGGCAAAAAACTGAATCCCTAAACCCCATATGCTCTCTATCTTCAATACAAAAATCATTCCAAATATACAGTGCTCTCAAACCAAAGCCTGTGCAATTGCGTAGTTCTCTAATTAGGACATTCTTGATGATTGCTTTGAGACAGGGATAAAAAAACAACAATCACAAACTGAACCTCCAGAGAAGCTTCTCTTGACAGATATGCTAAACAGTCTTACCATAGGCTGCCTATTTCCATTTACCTCCCCTTCCATGTGATTGTGAAGCTCTGTCTGAGTAGACAGTTATTAAATACCTAGCTCACTGATGCTTATAATGAGGACCTCTGGGTGATGGCCAGCTCGCCTTGTTACTGTGGAGTGATTAGAAATGTGGTCTTCCTCCAGTCCATTTACCTGCCTCACAGCCTCCTTCTCTCTTCCTGTATATCTTTCATATAAGGTTAGGCAGTTAAATCAACTAATATAAAATCTGTCTATGTTGTTAAGGTGAAAGGCATTTGTGATATTCAAATATTATTCCACTTTGGTGAAACTGTAATATGCTCTAAGGCTAAACCTTGCCAAATGGTCCCTCTAGTCAATACAGAAATCAGATATCAGCTGCTAATAATCAATCAATCAATCTATCTATCTATCTATCTATCTATCTATCTATCTATCTATCTATCTATCTATCTATCTATCCATATATCTATCTATCTATCTATCTATCTATCTATCTATCTATCTATCTATCTATCTATGGCAATTCAGCAATAATGCTGGTAACACACATTGAGTCACATGGGCCAGCAGTGCAGTCTTGGTTGCTCTAAATAAATCTCACTTGTGGTAAAGGATGATTGGAGCATGCTGGGCTCAATACTCATTGAAGTATATTTAATAGGACTTAATTGCTCTCACAAACTCAGTTAACTTTTAAGTGCTTGAGTGATGATTGGTTTGTTATATTTATCAGTGTTTGGGTCAGATCCTTAATGGTGATACAATTGTTCAGTCAAGATTTCAAATGGCCCTCATTATCACTGCAAATGTTCACTAAATCAGGCCACTATAGAATTCTAATTTAAATACATTCATATATCTTGATTTACATAAGAGTAACTTTCGTATTAAAAAGAAATGCAAGATGTATGGTGTCTCAAAAGTTCTTTGTTTTATTCAAATAGTTATTGGGTGATGAGACCAAATCCCAAGACTACAAGCTTATATTTTTAGAGTGTCATGTGACGCTTTGTGTACAAAACACAGATGGATTTTAATAGAGAATGTGCCAAAAACTCAGTTCAAACCTAGACTCCGTAATATTATTAGAAAATTAGCCGGAACATGATATGATTACCCTCTGTTTTGCATTTCAGTTTCAACACTTGCATTCTTTATATCGATTCTTCCAAGTCACACAACTGCACTGCCACAAGATTGAAGAGAAAGATATGCTCTGTGATTAAGCTCACAGAGTTGTCACAGGAGCTGGCACATGCCAAAGTGACTTTTAATCGGCTTTTAATCTTTTAACCTGTTTCTGCAAAATAACAAGCGAAAAATACACTTCCATTTTATTTTTTACACATTTCTCCCTCTTTTCTAGTTATTTATTGAAAACAACTGGTTTTTCCTGAAACTAAAGGTATGCTTTCTAAAAGGTTATCAAGAAAAATATGAAGAACTATTCAGATTCTCATTGAAGCATTTGATATTGAGCACAACAGAACAATCTTTTCCACTTTTAAATATCAAAGAACTTGACAATGACATTAATTTATGAATCTGTGGAAGTCCAAAATACATCTCTCTTTTGCCGAAAAGACCCCTTTGGGATGAGGTGGATTTTGGGCTGGTAGATATGACAAACTAATCTAAGTTCATATATAGACAGACAAGTCTGTTCTTATTGGTCAATTGCAGCACTTTATGGGGTCAATTATATTTGTATAATGTAAATATATAATATATTTATATATATACTACCGGTCAAAAGTTTTGAAACACTTACTCATTCTTTATTATAATTATTTTTCACATTTTAGAATATAGTAAAGTCATCAAAACTATGGAATAACATAAATGGAACTATGGGAATTATGTTGTGACTAAACAAAATCCAAAATAATTCAAAACTGTGTTATATTTTAGCATCTTCAAAGTAGTCACCCTTTGCCTAGATTTTGCAGACATGTACTCTAGACATTTTCTCAACCAACTTCTTGAGGTATCACCCTGGGATGCTTTTTAAACAGTATTGAAGGAGTTCCCATCTATGTTGGGCACTTACTGGCAGCTTTTCTTTATTATTTGGTCCAAGTCTTCAGTTTCAAAAACATTTTTTTTATTACATTTTCGTTTTATAATGAAACAAATGAATATGGTGGCACAATTATATTTTTGTCTACAAAACTAATTTCAAACATTTAAGCATACGCCTTCACATCAAAAGATTTTTAAGATCATGAGAAACATTTCAGTCAAGTGTTTCAAAACGTTTGACCGGTAGTGTATATGTGTGTGTGTGTGTGTGTGTTTGTGCAATTTACAAAACTAGGAGGTATTACTTCACAGAACTGTGTAGTCTTTGCCAACTCTATGTCAGATCTCCACTGGGTTTTGGATTTCCTGTTGAAAGATCCCAGCTCAAAACAGATTTCAACTGGAGGGAATATTCACACACCAAGCTGTCATGCACAATTATTATTAATATCCCAAGATCCTGTATCATCCACGCCTGTAACAATGCATCTTAATGTGTTTGATCAAGATGAACAAGATTAAACAGGGTCAAATTATGTACATTATGCATAATCAGAGGGATCAGACAGTAAATCCCTCAAGAATATGTTTTTTTTTTTTTATTGATTATAGACCAATATGGTCATTATGCAAAGTTTGATTACTGCCCCATACAACTAGAGATATTTAATCCCTTAGTGGTTCATTCCAGTAAGCACAGAATATTTCCAAAACATTGAGTAGACATCAACTTATCACATGCAGATATAAGTTAATATTTTCTTCTGTTATCCATCAAGCTTTCAGGGCTAAGCCATTTATCAATCTATCAGTATACATAAAAAAAAAAAGAAAAAAGAAACACAACCCTTGCTAGATCTGACCCTCTAAACACAGTATGCTTAGACTGATGTGCTGAAATTGAAATTGGTTGTCTGTTCTACTGGAAAATTATACATGGCCCATCAACATAGATAAAGTGCGGTACCTTGCAGAGCTGTACAAGCCACCATTGCTATTGCTCAGTGTTGCCATTATCATATTTCTGCTGTGTACTGAGGAGTTAAAGTCTTGGAGAAACTGTGGCAATATGGCCATGACTCTCCTTTCCAATTTCATATTTTTATTGTCTCAGCTGTCAAGGAAATTTATTGATGCAATAAAACTAAACATCTGTTGCTGGTCCATCTGTCCACTGTTCAGACAAGAAAAAAGATGGCAAAAGCTAGTGAGCTGCATGCCTACATCAGTGGTGTAAAGTAACTAAGTACAAATACTTCGTTAATGTCCCAAGCTTTTTTCAAAATGTGTACTTTCTTGAATAGGCCTGTTTAAATTTGTTGCATCTTTTACTTTTACTTCACTATATTTTTTAGCTAAACAAATCCTTTTTACTCTGATAAAGACACTATCATTACTCATAACCCAGATTAAAAAATTTAGTTTTTATTATTTGCGAAAAGAGAGCAGAGAGCAGTGTGTTTGGTTGACAGCAGCCAGTGCAAGCACACAGACACTCAACGCATGCGCGTATGGAGTCTGTGTCAGACCAGCGAGGCATGCTGAACTTAACACACTTACACACGCACAGATAAGATGTAATTTACTCTAGCTGTGTACAAACCTGACAGTCTGTGTATTAATCACTGTCTATAAGCCACATACATGAGTCAGCGGCCGGGATATTCATGGTGGCGAACATTTACTCCGCCTTGACGCTTCGCTGGTGAATGGGCCGCTTCAGCTTCCTGATTCCCTGCAGCACTTCGGCGGGAGTTTTGTATCCTTATAAGCAATTGTGTTATTGAGTATATGTATGTATATATATAACTAAAACAGCTGCTTACGTGTTTGCGTCTTTTTAAAGATGTCATTCCATAAGTGTTTTCTGATGCGAGGGGCACATCCCGCCGTCAATTCAGAATGAGAACTGCATTTGCTGTTTGGGCCACGCCCATGCAGAGACAGCTCTCATTGAGACAGACTGCCCTCATTGTGAGGGCATGAGTCTCAAGACGCATCGTTCACGAATCGCTCTTGTTCTCAGGGACGATTCAGCCTCACGCATCCTCCCACCTGCCTCTTCTGTGACTCCTGAGGGATCACACGAGGAGGCACGGCGGGGCCGCAAGATCAAGCAGGATGAATTTGAGGTGGACCTCGTGCCAGCACATGCCCCGCGAGCTCCTCAATCTCCATATACTGTGTCTATGCCAATACAGTGTGTGCATGACGAGCATAGGCCCTCTGCAGGAGCGCACGGGCTCGTCATATTCGGCGGTTCTGATGCTGGGGATGATGAAGGGATTTACAGCCGTTATTTCCTCATTCTGGAGAAGGATTACTGGGCTTCAGCCCATTCTAGTTCTGAGACGCTTGAATCGCTCGCGACGCACCCATTCAGAATGTTAACTCAGAACAGATCTTACAGACCATTCTTCGGTGTCTGTTTCAGTTCAAACTAAAAAAAAAAAAAAAACGTCATTTCATGCGCATCTCGGTGACTTACCGCTGTCTGGCTGCTCTTGCACCATGGACAGCGCCAGACTTCAACCAACAGGGTTGAAAACAAATTTTCAGAAGGAAAGCGCTGACCACAAATGCATCCAACACAGCCTGGGGTGTGTGATGGACGCCCGACTTTCAACACCTGGACAGGTGCGGAACCAGTGTTGGGTAAATTACTGTACTAATTACTCTTTCTGAAAAGTAAGTGCACTACTTATTACTAATTACTTTCTAAAACACTTATAAACCTCGACCAGATGAAAAATCTAAGGATAGACATGAAATTGTTCTTTTAATACTTTCAAATAAATAATATAAAATCAAATAAATGAATCATGAACTGGCCAAAGAATTTAAGAGGGCTGCACAAAACATACATTTTAACATTAGACATTAAATTTCAAGTTTAAATTCACTATTGTTTTATATAGAATTGTTCTATAGTCTATACAGTATTTAACACAATTACATCAGAAGTAACTGTAATTAAATTACTGAAAAATTAAGAGTAATCCCTTACTTTACTTTTCAATGAAAAAATAATTTAATTACAGTAATACATTACTTTGTAATGCATTACACCCAACCCTGTGCGAAACGGGTGTGACAAGTTAACTGCCTAGAGCTACTGGCTGTCTTTCTAGCTTTGAGAGCTTTTCATTCTGATATTGTGAATCACCACATTCTGATTCGTTTGGACAACACAACAGTAATGGCATATATAAGTCACCAGGACGCGCTGGCCCACGTATGTGACACAAGTATGTGTTTCACCTGGTGCGCCTCCTTGATTCTTTCATCAGAAAAATCTGAGTGGACATGGAAACAGTTCTGTTAATCAGTCCTGGTTTCTGGAAATGTTAGAAATATTGGACGGGCCTCCATGGGAAATACTGCTGAAGAAAGATCTTCTCTCTCAAACACAAGGCACGGTTTGGCATCCCTAGCCAGAGCTGCGAAGCCTACATGTGTGGCCTTTGAACGGAGCACAGAGGATGAGCCAGAATTGGCCAGAAATGGTTATGTACAACATATTACAGGCAGGGTTGGGAGGGTTACTTTTGAAAAGTATTCTACTACAGATTACAGAATACATGCTGTAAAATGTAATTTGTAACATATTCTGTTAGATTACTCAAGGCCAGTAACATATTCTAAATACTTTGGATTACTTCTTCAGCACTGGTAGATTTTTTCACTTGTTTTGACTATAAAAATTCTGCCAGTACAATAAGACAAAATACACATGTTAAAAATACATTATCTGAAAAACCTAAATATCTTATGCAGTGTTGTTTCTAAAACAAGATAAATCAAATTGATCTTGTTTTACATATTTTTAGATATTTTAACAGGAAAACAATAAAAAAATAATTATCAAGAATAAATTTTTTGCTCTAATTCAAAGGTCTTACTAGAAAATAAGAAATTATGATCCAATGTGAATTTTCTTGATAAAAAAATATGATCGTGCCTGGTAACGTGCATGTAAAATGGCTAGAAATAGCATTAACGTAAAGCTGACAATTTACACAAGGTTTATTTCTATTTCTTCTGCTCCAAACTTACTTCAAACTTACTTCTCTGTCTGCTTGTATGAATGTAACACATCATAAGAAAGTGTTTCACCACTGTTCAAATGCACTTTGGATCGCATCATTTATATGTATAAATGTTTTCCATCTGAAAGGACTAAATATTATATGAAACAAATGACAATAAAATGCAAAGTAATCTCTTCAGTAATCAAAATACTTTTTGAATGTAACTGTATTCTAATTACCAATGATTTAAATTGTAACTGTAGTGGAATACAGTTACTTATATTTTGTATTTTAAATACATAATCCTGTTACATGTATTCTGTTACTCCCCAACCCTGATTACAGGCTAGAGCACCGTCCACGAGATGCCTTTACGCACTGAAATGGAATGTGTTCACTAATTGGTGCTTTTCACACGGCAAAGACCCAGTGAACTGCCCCATACCTGAAATTCTTACATTTCTTAAGAGCAATCGGATGCAGGGCTCACTCCGTCTATGCTCAAAGTTTATGTGGCGACTTTATCTGCGTATCACGCACCTGAAACCGGCATCTCTATAGGAAAACATGATTTAATCATAATTCCTAGGGGGGCAGGGCAGCTAAATCCCCCTCGCCCAGCTACAGTCCCGACTTGGGAGCTAACTTGGTCCTAAAAGTGCTCGTAGTGCCTCCCTTCGAGCCTCTGGACTATGTTGAATTGCGTGTGCTTTCTCTTAAGACCACATTACTGCTGGCATTGGCCTCAATAATATGGGTCGGAGATTTGTAAGCACTCTCAGTTAACAATTCATGTCTGGAGTTTGGTCCGGGTCTTTCAAAACCACTGTCAAACCCAGAAAAGCTTATGCCTAAGGTTCCCTATCTGTCACTCACTCAACGTTGTGTCGATGTAGTGACACTAGGGGTCACTCTTGGGAGCCCGAGACACCTCTGGTCTTTGATAAAAGGCCAATGAAAATTGGCGAGTGGTATTTGCATACCACTCCCCCAGACATACTGGTATAAAAGGAGCTGGTATACAACCACTCATTCAGATTTTCTCTTCGGAGCCGAACGGTCGATGTTTACTGAGCTGACTGTTCATTCACCTCTGCTGGATCTGACGGCGCGCTGATGGCGCGCTTCTCCCTCCTCTGCACTGGTGCATGGCAGAAATAAGAGAGTATATTTCTCTAAAAGAGTATATTTCTCTAAAAGAGCGGCACACACAGAATGTCTTTTTAAAGACGCATCTTTTTAAAGATGCCTTTTCGTTTGTGTGTTATTCCTGGTTGCGGTCGTTATCTCTCAACTTCTGATGGTCACGATCGCTGTCTTTCCTGTCTGGGCGCGACCCATGCGGAGACAGCGTTCGTGGATGGATCATGTACTCATGTACTCATTGCGAGAACATGACCATGGCAACGTTGCGGTCGCAGCTTGCTTTCGTAAGAAACCTCTTGTTCGGAGCCCGCGAAGCTGATGAGCTCTCGAGCGCAGCATTGGAGAGCGGGCTCGTCCAGTCGGATGCAGAAGCCTCAGCTCGGCTACCCCCCTCAGGTACGGTTGCCCAGTCACAGGCGTCAAGGGGCTATTCGGCAATTCCCCCAGTGGATAAGGCGCTCGCGGTGCACCTATGCCCACAGAGCGCTGCCACCTGGCGTGGGTGCCCAAAGCTCCCGTCCAAGGCCTGTAGGTTTACGTCGTCCCTGACGGTCAAAGCCTACAGTGCCGCTGGACAAGCCGCCTCCACCCTGCATGCTATGGCTCTCCTGCAAGTCCACCAAGCCAAGGCGCTAAAAGAACTGCACGAGGGTAGTTCTGCCCCGGGACTGATGCAGGAGCTGAGCCCGGCAACCGACCTCACTCTCCAGGCGACGAAGGTCATGGCGCGGTCTCTCGGGAGGACTAGGGCTTCGGGTCAACTGGGAAAAGAGCAAGCTCCTCCCGGTTCAGAGCATCTCTTTTCTCGGCTTGGAGTTGGACTCAGTCTCGTCGACGGCGCGCCTCACGAACGAGCGTGCACAGTCAGTGCTGACCTGTTTGGAGGCATTCAGACAGAAGACAGTGGTTCCACTGAAACTGTTTCAGAGGCTCCTGGGGCATATGGCATCCTCAACGGTGGCCACTCCGCTCGGGTTGATACATATGAGACTGCTTCAGCACTGGCTTCAGACTCGAGTCCCAAGATGGGTATGGTGCTGCGGGACACATCGCGTGGCCATCACGCCGATCTGTCACCGCCTCTTCAGCCCTTGGACCGACCTCACGTTTCTATGGGCAGGCATTCCCCTAGAGCAGGTCTCCTGGTGCGTTGTGGTTATGACAGACGCCTCCAAAACGGGCTGGGGCGCTGTATGCAATGGGTACGCAGCAGCCGGCTCATGGATGGGCCTGCTGTTGCGTTGGCACATCAACTGCCTCGAGTTGCTGGCAATTCTGCTTGCCCTGCGGAGGTTTCGGCCGTTGATCCAGGGCAAGCATGTGTTAGTTCGGACAGACAACACGGCAACGGTAGCATATGTCAACCGTCAAGGTGGTCTGTGCTCCCGTTGTATGTCACAACTCGCCCACCGTCTCCTCCTCTGGAGTCAGCAGCACCTCAAGTCGCTGCAAGCCACTCACATCACGGGCGACCTCAACACTGCAGTGGACGTGCTGTCACGGCAGGTTACCCTCAGGGGAGAGTGGAGACTCCATCCTCAGGTGGTCCAGCAGATTTGGAGTCAATTCGGGCAGGCACAGGTAGACCTGTTCACCTCCCAAGAATCCTCCCACTGCCCGCTCTGGTACGCCCTGACCGAGGCACCTTTTGGTATAGACGCGCTGGCACACAGCTGGCCCCCTGGACTTCGCAAATATGCATTTCCCCCAGTGAGCCTACTTGCACAGACCCTGTGCAAGGTCAGGGAGGATGAGGAGCAGGTCATCCTGGTAGCACCCTACTGGCCCACCCAGATGTGGTTCTCGGACCTCAGGCTCCTTGCGACAGCCCCCCCCGGTGAATTCCCCTGAGGAAGGACCTTCTTTCTCAGGGACGGGGCACCATCTGGCACCCGCGACCAGACCTCTGGAATCTCCATGTCTGGCCCCTGGATGGGACATGGAAGACTTAAGAGGCCTACCACCCACGGTGGTAGACACGATCACTCAGGCTAGGGCCCCCTCTACGAGGCGCCTGTATGCCTTTAAGTGGCATCTGATCGCTAAGTGGTGTTCTTCCCGACGCGAAGACCCCAAGAGATGCACAGTCGGATCGGTGCTTTCCTTCCTGCAGGAGAGGTTGGAAGGGTGGCTGTCCCCCTCCACCTTGAAGGTGTATGTAGCCGCTATAGTGGCACACCACGACACAGTGGACGGTAAGTCCTTAGGGAAGCATGACCTGATCATCAGGTTCCTGAAAGGCGCCAGGAGGTGGAATCCCTTCAGACCGTGCCTCATTCCCTCATGGGACCTCTCTGTAGTTCTTCAGGGTCTACGGAGAGTCCCCTTTGAGCCCTTGCAGTCAGCCGAGCTTAAGGCACTCTCTTTGAAGACTTCCCTCCTGACTGCGCTCACTTCCATCAAGAGGGTAGGAGACCTGCAGGCGTTCTCTGTCAGCGAAATGTGCCTGGAGTTCAGTCCGGGCTACTCTCACGTGATCCTGAGACCCTGACCGGGCTATGTGCCCAAGGTTCCCACGACCCCTTTTAGGGACCAGGTGGTGAACCTGCAAGCGCTGCCCCAGGAGGAGGCAGACCCAGCCCTGACATTGCTGTGTCCGGTGCGTGCTTTGCGCATCTATTTGGATCGCACGCAGAGCTTTAGAGTCTCTGAGCAGCTCTTTGTCTGCTTTGGTGGACAGCGGAAAGGAAGCGCTGTCTCCAAGCAGAGGATTACCCACTGGCTCATTGATGCCATAACAATGGCATATCACGCCCAGGACGTGCCAGCCCCAGCAGGGCTACGAGCCCACTCTACCAGGGGTGTAGTGGCCTCCTGGGCCTTGACCAGTGGCGCCTCTCTAACAGACATTTGCAGAGCAGTGGGACTGCTCTGCAACACCCAACACCTTTGCGAGGTTCTACAATCTCCAGGTGGAACTGGTTTCGTCCCGTGTAGTGGCACGCACAAGCAGGTAAGTGCATTGTTGACTCCCAGTAGTGTTCACAAACTGTGTTCCCAGGATGATTTCCTCTGAACCCTGTGGCAGATGAGTTCGTGGAGAAACTCACTGCCGGCTCAGTACATGTGCTAACTAAGCCCTGAACTGGGGTATGTGCTCCGCATGTGGTGGTTCCCCATAGGTAAACCCATGCGACATATATCTTCCACTAATTTGTTTCCCTGTTGGTAAACTGCGTATTCCTTGGGCAGAGGCCCCTCTGCTCCAGTCACCATGTTTGTAGAAACTCCTCCCCCGTAGGGTAGGACCTACCATGGGACTTCTCCACATGACATACTTCCGACAAAGTTCGGCAAGACCATGTAACGTTTTTCCACTCAAAATACCCCCCCCCCTTTCTGGGCAGGGTGTGGTCTCCATGGTGTCTTCCCTTTGGGAGGGACACCCCCCCAACATAGACCTGGTGGCCCCAGTCAGTTAATTCCTTTTTTTGGGGGAGAGGAAAAAAAAGAGGATAAGAGCCCATGACTCAGCTAGCCTGTCTCTATCTTTTGGGCAGTTGACTTGTCCCCAAAGGGCCGTTCGACACTCATAACAGCGTTGGGGGAGGTTACGTGTCGGCTTGGTGCGCTGGCTACGAGGCACACAGTGGTCTGCCCATCACACACTGCCAGTTCACATAACAGTTCAGCCAGTTGCGGTGTTTCGTATAGGAACCCCTAGTGTCACTACATCGACACAAAGTTGAGTGAGTGACAGATAGGGAATGTCCTGGTTACTTGCATAACCTCCGTTCCCTGATGGAGGGAACGAGATGTTGTGTCCCTCCTGCCACAATGCTGAACTACCCACTGAAATGACCGGGACCTTGTCTCGGCTCCTCAGCACAAAACCTGAATGAGTGGTTGCATACCAGCTCCTTTTATACCTGTATGGTCGGGGGAGTGGTATGCAAATACCACTCGCCAATTTTCATTGGCCTTTTATCAAAGACCAGAGGTGTCTCGGGCTCCCAAGTTTGACCCCTAGTGTCACTACATCGACACAACATCTCGTTCCCTCCATCAGGGAATGGAGGTTACTCAAGTAACCAGGACGTTATAACCACACCCTTCAGAGCGCAGGTGGTTCACCTTCAAGACAATTGTTATGCCCTTTGCGAGTGCTACACACATACGTTGAGCGCACACGCTAATACAGACTGTCTGCCCAGCTCTTTGTGTGCTATGGAGGATGCACGAAAGGAATGTCCATCTCCAAGCAAAGATATTATCACTGGATCATTGACCCTGACTTACGAGTCGCAGGGTGCAAATTGCCCAATTGGTATTAAAGTACACTCAACTAGAGGCGTGGCCTCTTCATGGGCATGGACGAACAGTGTGTCTTTACAAGACATATGTTTTGCAGCAGGATGGTCTTCTCAAGACACATTCGCAAGGTTTTTCAACCTAAATGTAACATCTCTCTCAAAACAAGCTCTCTATGTTTAGAGTGCTTGCTTATTTATTGGCCAAATCTATATTTATGTCCCTGTTTTTAAGTACGGGCTGTCACTTTACACAACCGCCTGCATTTGGACCGTTGTGTTCCCAAATTTACAAGCACTTCATTATAAATAAAACGTCCTTTCTGACAGGGTTCGTGAAGGGGTTAATCCATACTATATGACCATAGTTCAAATATATACAGTATTCTGAGTGTTCCCCTCCTGGCTGACTATGAGGGTCATTCACTTGCGGCATACTCATGTCGGTCACCCTGCCGAGAAACTGTGGCATCATGTTTCCTCTCTGGAAAGATAATGTTGTATAGTGCAGCGTGATGGGAATCTGTTACCCGCTTCCTGACACAATGTCAAGTGTACTGAATCATAAGGGAACGTCTCGGCTATCTATGTAACCTTGGTTCCCTGAGATGAAGGGAACGAGACATTGCATAAGCTGGCCGCACTGCGGACTCAGGGTTTTTTGAGGTGCAAATGATGCGCTCTTTGTCCCTCAGACAGAAAATTCAGAGGAATGGTGTTTGCGTGCCCGCTTTTATACCGGACAGCATCATGCCTGAAAGGGCAGGGCGTAAACACCATAGCCAATCCTGGCATTATTGTAGAAAGGTTTCAACTAGGTTGTGTAGAAGGACATCAGCTTCCTGATGCAATGTCTCGTTTCCTTCATCTCAGGGAACTGAGTTTACATATGTAACCAAGACCAAGTTTTTGGCCATCTGTCCTGGAAAAATAAATTATATTCGCAAAATCTCCAGGAATTTGAAAATGTTCCTGATGCATTCACCCATTCGAGTACTTATTTGTGTACAAACTATTCAAGAAGACTGATAAACGTGCTCTCGTAAACCGTTCTTTCATATTAATCTTCAGAAAGTCAGATTCCTTTTTGAATCGGTTAATTTGGACGATTCATGTATATTCTACTAAAGTTCTACTAAACCATCCTCTCATATGAAGCATTGGGAAGTTCGATTCATTTTAGTGAATCAGTTTGTTCGTAGGATTCATGTATATGAACCGTATTAAAGGACGATTAATTTGAGTTTCATGCAGAATACCCTATGCATTATTTCACTTTTTCTTATTTGTTGCTGAATATCCAACTTCTTAGAGTGACAAGTGGCATTCAGCCACGCAAGATGGAACAATAACAGGTCTGTTGTGCCCTTAGATGTCTGGGGCTGCATGTGCACCACAATGGGTGGATCAACGTGCGCTCCGCCCCCAATGGGTGCCCGCTAGGCTGACCTCCTCCGTAGGTTCAAAGACCCCGAGTCAGATTCCCCACGGGGAAAAGAGACCAGGGTGCCTGCCCGGGGTCCTTCACCTTCATTCCATTCGTGTCTGACTCAGTTCCATGGCATCAACCCCAATGCCATACAAAGATTACAACACTTAGTGGAGGATCACTTGGCTTGTGCATCGATGCAGAACGCAGCTAGCTGCGAGAACTAATGAGAATTGCAGGTCACATTGATCATCGATACTTCGAACGCACATTGAGGCCCCAGGTTCCTCCCGGAGCTACACCTGTCTGAGGGTCACTTTCCCATTGATCGGTCTTCTCGACCATGGCTGGAGGCTCGCAGGCAGATGCTGGTGCACCTTCGTCCTCCAAAACACAGACGACACTCCTGTCCGGTCCGTCACCTCTCCACGGCACCTCCGATTGAGTTCGGGTGGCTGGCAGGTGTGCCAAACTCACTTCAGACCAGTCCCTATCTGCGGGGTGGCCACTCACTCAGTTCAGATCAGATGAGACGACCTGCTGAATTTAAGCATATTACTAAGCAGAGGAAAAGAAACTAAGCAGAATTCCTTCAGTAGCAGCAAGTGATGAGGGAAGAGCCCTGAGCCAAATCCCCGCCCGGGGCATGGGAAATGTGGCATATGGAAGACCGCTTTCTCCCAGCGCGGGATGGTCCTTCTGATGGAGGCTTAGCCCAAGGACGGTATGAGGTCGGTAACAACCACCGCCCCGCCGGGGCACAGTTTTCTCAGAGTTGGGTTGTTTGTGAATGCAGCCCAAAGCATGTGGTAAACTCCATCTAAGGCTAAATATCGGCACGAGACCGATAGTCGACAAGGGCCGTAAGGGAAAGTTGAAAAGAACTTTGAAGAGAGATTAAGAAGGCGTGAAACCATTAAGAGGTAAAATGGTGGGTTCCGCATGGTCCGCCCAGAGGATCAAACTCAGTGGGCATGGTCGGGCCGGTTGGGCATGCGGATCGCCCTCGGGGGACCGCTGTCTGGTTCGGGCTAAGCCACCGCTGGGTGCACTTACTCTGTGGTGGTCCCATACCCGGCCATCGCTGGCAGAAACAGAGTCTAACAGAGCTAAGCCATGACGAGTAGGAGTGGCACGGAAGCCTAGGTTGCGGGCCCGGGTGGAGCAGCCGCAGGTGCAGATCTTGGTGGTAGTAGCAAATATTCAAACGGGAGCTTTGAAGGCCGAAGTGGAGAAGGGTTTCATGTGAACAGCAGTTGAACATGGGTCAGTCGGACCTAAGGGAAAGGTGGGGTGATGGCCTCCATCACCCCTGGCCGGTCAAAAGGGAGTCGGGTTCAGATCCCTGAACCCAGAGTGGCAGGGAAGAGTTCTCTTTTCTTTGTCCTTGGCCGAGTTATGAGGTAAAATCAGTCTGTGTTGGGCCATTCACTTGCTGGGGGGCGTGACCGAGGGCCCCCACCCGAATGTACCACCATCATCCCAGAGGGGACGAGCAGGACTACCATCGTCCTGAGTTTGCTGCCGATCTGGGCTTCTCTGACTAAGCTGTGAGGGTAAATGTGGAGGTTTGTGCCCAAAGTCATTCAAAACCTAAGTCCGCAAAAAAGCGAGTCGACCAAATCCCCGATGGCACCTCTCTGCTGACTCCCCTGACGGGCCAAGATCCAGTCGTTCGGAAATCAAAGTTCTCTGATAATTTACTCAACCTCATGCCATCTGAGATATGTATGTCTTTCTTTCTTCTGCAAAACACTTTTAAAGATGTGTAGAAAAAGATCCAGGCTCAGCAGGTCCTTAGAATGTGAGAAGATGGTGATTAGAAATCTGTAGGTCCAAAAAGCACTGATAGTCAGCATAAGCACTTATAATAAGCACAGTGCAAAATTTAAGCACTTTTTAAAAGATCGCTTCCAGTCAGGTGTTGACGAATTGCTGAATTTACCAGAGTGCTCCTGTGATGTAATTGTGATGGCACGTGAACTGACACGTGAGAGACACGCAACCAATGAGTCGTAGGAACGTGCCAATACGCTTGGTTCACAGGAGCACTTGGGTAAATTCAGCCATTTTTCAACGCCTGATTGGAAACTATCTTTTATAGTTAAAAAGTGCTTAAATATCGTTATTTTTCACACACAAAATGATTGATTCGCTTTAGAAGACATTAATGTCACCACTGGAGATCAGAATCAGAATCAGAACCAGCTTTATTGCCAAGTATGCTTACACATACAAGGAATTTGTCTTGGTGACAGGAGCTTCCAGTGTACAACAATACAAAAACAATACAAAAACAGCAGCAAGACATAGATAATAATAAAAAATAAAAAATAGTTATACACATACGTACATACACACACAGACACAAACATACATATATAAACACATACACTTACGTAGTGCAATCTAATACAAATCTGTTATCTGTTATGTACAGTGCAAATACAAATCTGTTATGTACAGTGCAAATGTTTGTTTTTTTTGTTTTTTTTTAGACGAATGAAATGGCAGAAGAGGTTGGATGTGTTGGATAAATATAAAAAAAGAGTAAACTGTGTATTGCACTTAGTTATTGCTCAATGGGGCAATTTAACTGTTCATGAGATGGATAGCCTGAGGGAAAAAACTGTTCCTGTGACTGACAGTTCTGGTGCTCAGAGCTCTGAAGCGTCGGCCAGAAGGCAACAGTTCAAAAAGGTAGTGGGCAGGGTGAGTGGGGTCCAGATTTTTACAGCCTTTTTCTTCACTCTGGAAGTGTATAGTTCTTGAAGGGGGGCAGGGGGCAACCAATAATCCTCTCAGCAGTCCGAATTGTCCTTTGTAGTCTTCTGATGTCTGATTTCGTAGCTGAACCAAACCAGACAGTTACTGAAGTGCAGAGGACAGACTCAATGACCGCTGAGTAGAACTGTATCAGCAGTGCCTGTGGCAGGGCCTCTGCTGGGCCTTTTTCACAATGGAGTCAATGTGTGTGTGGCAGCGGGGGCATGGTCAAGCATCTCTCCGGAGAGAGAAAGCGGTAAGGGCACTTACACCTGAGCTAAATTATGTCTAACACCTGTCTCTAATTTCAGTGAGCACGGGGAGAGCGGCATAAATAGAGCCAGACCACAAGTAGAAGAGAGAGAGAGCCTGGGCACTGATTGTGAAGCCAAGACTTTATTGTTGCAAAGTTGAGAGTTTATTTTGTGAAGTAGCTTGTGGATTTTAGACTGAGTTATTGAACAGCGTAAAGCCTTGAAAGACTGTATTTGCTGCAGTGAGGAAAATAAACGCTTACCTGAACCAGGAAAAGCTGCTTCTCGCCTCCTCTTTACACTGGTGCCAAAACCCGGGACTGAAGTTTGGTTGAAAATGGATGGAAGTCACCCCATAGAGTCCTCCCAGTTGGAGGAGATCCTCCAGGCCCTCGCTGGCCTACATCGGAGCCACCAGCAATCCCTGCTTGAGCTTCAGCAAGATCAAGACCACCGGGTTGTGGAGCTCATGCGCGCTCAAGCAGAGGACCGACAGGTGATCCGGAGCCTTCTCAGCCAGGAGGCAACCCCAGCCGCGACCCCGGACACCCACACGCCGTTACCCCCGCCTGCGTTACAAAAGATGGGGGCGGCGGATGACCCAGAGGTATTCCTGGATCTCTTTGAACGCACTACCGAGATCTGGGGCTGGCCGCTCGACCAGTGGGCGGCCCGACTCATTCCGCTACTGTCCAGGGAAGCCCAGCTTGCGGCTCAACAACTACCAGCGATGAGCCTCCTGGCCTACGGAGACTTAAAAAAAGCCATCCTGCAATGGATTGGTCGGAGTCTGGAAGAAAGTCGTCAGCTCTTCCAGATCCTGAAGTTGGAGAACTCCCACCGCCCGTTTACCTTTGCCCAGCGGCTCCGCGACGCCTGCCGAAGATGGTTGCTAGCGGGGGACCGCGGCGTCAATGCGATCATCGACCAGGTGGTACTGGAGCAATTAATACGACAACTGCCAAAAGGGACGGCGGAGTGGGTCCAGTGCCACTGCCCGGCGTCGCTGAGGAAGATATCCGGCTTGTGGAGGACCACATGGCGGCGATCCCGAGGGCGGAAGAGCCCTCCCTCTCTCTCTCTCTTCCCCCTGTCTCATTCCCCTCCCCTATCTCCTCTCATTCTGCTCTCTCTCCAGGTCCCGTTCCTGCCCCAAGCAGACGAGGAGGACTTCAGCCACGGAGACCAGTTCCCCAGGTGTGGGAGGCGTCACTGTGGCAGCGGGGGCGTGGTCAAGCATCTCTCTGGAGAGAGAAAGCGGTAAGGGCGCTTACACCTGAGCTAAATTATGTCTAACACCTGTCTCTAATTTCAGTGAGCACGGGGAGAGTGGCATAAAGAGAGCGACACAACGCTCAGTCAAGAGAGAGACTGGATATGACAGAGCCGAGCCAGAGCAACGATTCCCTAATAGTGAGAGTTTATTTGTAGAAACAGTGTGTGTTAGGGTTTAGAAAGCATCTAAAGGTAAACTGTAAAGTGGTGTCGAGGAAGAGGGGAAATAAAGCCTCACCTGAAGAAGGAAAACTGCTTCTTGCGTCATCTTTTACAGTTACCTTCCCCTATACCAATGCCCCGCCGCTCTCCCCCTCGGGGGGGGGGGGGGGGGGCGCCCACTGACGCAAGTGGGGGCGTAGCGCCTGGGCCGGCCTGCCGGAGGTGCGGAGACCCGGGCCACTTCCGAGATCAGTGCCCTCTGATGGAGCTGGGGACAGTGGTGCAGGTCTCTGACCTCCTACAGGCTGCCCCCGACCGGGCCGGAGCATACCGGATACCAGTAAGTGTCAAGGGGGGTACTCACCAAGCGTTGGTGGACATCGGGTGTAATCAAACCACTATCCACCAACGCTTGTTTCAACCCGAGGCATTGGTCACAACTAAAACGGTTAAGGTGAAATGTGTACACGGGGATATTCACAAGTATCCGGTGGTGACCCTGACAATTAAATTTCGGGGGAAAAAGCATAGAGTGGAGGCTGCGGTTAGTTCCCGCCTCACCCATCCACTGATTTTGGGGACTGATTGGCCTGATTTTAGAGTTTTATTAAAGGGAATTTGCACGGATGGATCCTGTGTGAAAATAGGGAGATGTGTGTTGTGCGATGCTCTGGCAGGGGAGGCGGAGCCGGGGCCGTCCTCGACAGCTCCACGTCATGATGACGAGAGAGGGGGAGAGGCTGCAGCCCCTCCCCTTCTCAGGGAATTCCCTGATGGGGATTTCCCTTTGGAGCAATCGTGAGACAAACCCTCAAACACGCCTTTGACCAAGTGAGAGTCATCGATGGTCAACGACTCCAGCCTGACACCGCACTTTCATACCCCTATTTTGCAATTATAAATGAGCGGTTGTATCGAGTGACACAGGACACTCGGACCAAAGAGGATACAACCCAACTGTTGATTCCAAGGAGCTGTCGGGAAATGGTATTCCAGGCGGCTCATTATAATCCCATGGCGGGTCACCTAGGAGAAAGGAAAACACTGAACCATCTAATAGCCCGTTTCTATTGGCCGGGCATTGGCGGCGATGTCCGCAGGTGGTGTGCGGCATGCCGCGAATGCCAGCTGGTTAACCCACTGGCCACCCCAAAAGCGCCATTGCGCCCTCTCCCTCTGATCGAGGTCCCCTTTGAGAGAATTGGAACGGACCTCGTCGGGCCATTAGAATGGTCAGCACACGGACATCGCTTTGTATTGGTCCTAGTGGACTATGCAACGTGATATCAGGAAGCAGTGCCTCTTCGCAACATCTCAGCACGCAGTGTTGCGGAGGCACTCTTCAAAATAATCTCCCGGGTGGGGATTCCGAAAGAAATCCTCACCGATCAAGGCACAACATTTATGTCACGAACACTACGCGAACTGTACGAGTTATTAAATATTAAATCGATTCACACCAGTGTATACCATCCTCAAACGGATGGCCTGGTGGAACGATTTAATAAAACCCTCAAAAACATGATTCGTAAGTTCGTGCACGATGATTCTAGAAATTGGGATAAATGGCTCGACCCCCTGTTATTTGCAGTACGAGAGGTCCCGCAAGCCTCCACTGGCTTCTCCCCATTCGAGCTGCTGTATGGGCGACGCCCACGCAGCGTGCTTGATGTAATGCGAGAGGCCTGGGAGGAAGGACCTTCAAACAGTAAAAATGAAATTCAGTACGTTCTTGATCTTAGAGCAAAACTCCACACCTTGGGGCAACTAACACAGGAAAATTGCTCCAAGCTCAAGAATGACAGCGCCGACTGTATGACAGGGGAACTCAGCTAAGGGAATTTGCACCGGGAGATAAAGTGCTTGTATTGCTTCCCACATCGAGCTCTAAATTACTCGCCAAGTGGCAAGGACCCTTTGAGGTCACACGACGAGTGGGAGATCTCGATTATGAGGTTAAACGAACTAATAGAGGGGACGCACGTCAAATATACCACCTCAATCTCCTAAAATTGTGGAGGGAGGCGGTTCCCGTGACGTTGGCTACGGTAGTTCCCGAGAAGGCGGAGCTCAGACTGAAGGTGAGTTCAAAACATAAACAGTTCACCCCGGTCACTTGCGGAGACCACCTCTCACCGAGCCAACTCGCGGAGGTTGCTAGGTTGCAACAGGAGTTTGCAGATGTGTTCTCCCCTCTACCGGGACGTACAAACCTCATCCATCACCACATCGAGACCGAGCCGGGGGTGGTGGTACGTAGCCGCCCCTACCGACTACCCGAACACAAAAAGAAAATTGTTCGGGAAGAATTGGATGCAATGCTCGATATGGGGGTAATAGAAGAATCCCACAGCGGTTGGTCCAGTCCAGTTGTTCTAGTACCTAAGAGCGACGGGTCTGTGCGATTCTGTGTGGATTATAGGAAAGTCAACGAGGTGTCTAAATTTGATGCATGTCCAATGCCTCGCGTTGATGAGTTGCTCGATCGGTTGGGCACTGCTCGTTTTTATTCGACATTGGATTTGATGAAGGGTTATTGGCAGATCCCCTTGACACCAATTTCCCGAGGGAAAACCTCTTTCTCCACACCGTTTGGATTACACCAATTTGTGACACTTCCGTTCGGTTTGTTTGGAGCCCCGGCTACGTTTCAGCGTCTCATGGACCGAATCCTCAGACTGCATTCAGCTTACGCCACTGCCTATTTAGATGACATCATCATTTATAGCAATGATTGGCAGCGGCACATGCAACATCTGAGGGCGGTTCTGAGATCGCTGTGCCGAGCGGGACTCACAGCGAATCCGAAGAAGTGCGCGATTGGACGGGTGGAGGTACGGTATCTGGGGTTCCACTTGGGCCACGGGCAGGTGCGTCCCCAAATTGACAAGACAACGGCGATTGCGACCTGCCCGAGACCCAAGACCAAAAAGGGGGTGAGACAGTTCCTGGGGCTGGCTGGCTATTATAGAAGGTTCGTGCCTAATTATTCGGATGTCACCAGCCCGCTGACTGATCTCACTAAAAAGGGAGCTCCAGATCCGGTCCAGTGGATGGAGCAGTGTCAATGGGCGTTCACGCAAGTTAAAGCCGCACTTTGCGGGGGGCCGCTTTTACATTCACCTGACTTCTCTCTCCCTTTTGTTTTACAGACAGATGCTTCAGACAGGGGGCTGGGGGCCGTACTCTCGCAGGTGGTGGAGGGGGAGGAGCGCCCGGTGCTGTACATTAGCCGTAAGCTCTCGTTAAGGGAAACTAAGTACAGCACCGTGGAAAAGGAGTGTCTTGGCATCAAGTGGGCGGTCCTCACTCTCCGATACTACCTGCCGGGGTGGGCCTTCACCCTCTGCTCGGATCACGCCCCACTCCAGTGGCTCCACCGCATGAAAGATACTAACGCCCGGATCACCCACTGGTATCTGGCTCTTCAGCCATTTAAGTTCAAGGTGGTCCACAGACCGGGGGCGCAGATGGTTGTCGCCGACTTCCTTTCCAGGAATGGGGGAGGAGTGGTAGGCAGGCCAGATGCCTCCCCGGCCTGAGTCGGGCGGTGGGGATATGTGGCAGCGGGGGCATGGTCAAGCATCTCTCCGGCGAGAGAAAGCAGTAAAGGGCGCTTACACCTGAGCTAAATTATGTCTAACACCTGTCTCTAATTTCAGTGAGCACGGGGAGAGCGGAATAAATAGAGCCAGACCGCAAGTAGAAGAGAGAGAGAGCCTGGGCACTGATTGTGAAGCCAAGACTTTATTGTTGCAAAGTTGAGAGTTTATTTTGTGAAGTAGCTTGTGGATTTTAGACTGAGTTATTGAACTGCGTAAAGCCTTGAAAGACTGTATTTGCTGCAGTGAGGAAAATAAATGCTTACCTGAACCAGGAAAAGCTGCTTCTCGCCTCCTCTTTACAGTGTGTCTCCCACTTCAGGTCCTGTGAGATGGTAGTGCCCAGGAACCTGAATGACTCCACTGCTGCCACAGTGCTGTTAAGAATGGTGATGGGGGTCAGTGTTGGGGTGTTCCTCCTAAAGTCCACAATCATCTCCACCATTTTGAGCGTGTTCAGCTCAAGGTTGTTTTGACTGCACCAGACAGACAGCTGTTTAACCTCCCTTCTGTATGCAGACCGATGACAGTGGTGTCATCTGCAAACTTCAGGAGCTTGACAGAGGGGTCCTTGGCAATGCAGTCATTGGTGTAGAGGGAGAAGAGTAGTGGGGAGAGCACACATCCCTGGGGGGCACCAGTGCTGATTGTACAGGTGCTGGAAGTGAGTTTCCCCATCTCACAAGCTGCTGCCTGTCCATCAGAAAGCTGGTAATCCACTGACAGATAGACATGGGAACAGATAGTTGGTGTAATTTATTCTGGAGTATAGCTGGGATGATGGTTTTGAAAGCCGAACTAATGTCTACAAAAAGGATCCTTGCATATGTCTCTGGTCTGTCCAGATGTTGCAGGATATGATGCAATCCCATGTTGACTGCATCATCCACAGACCTGTTTGCTCGATAAGCAAATTAAAGGGGATCTAGAAAGGGTCCAGTGATGTTCTTCAGGTGGGCCAACACCAGTCTCTCATATTATTTCATGACCACAGACATCAGGGTGACAGGTCTGTAGTCATTAAGTCCTGTGATTTTTGGTTTCTTTGTTACAGAAATAATCATTGAGCATTTGAAGCAGCATGGGACTTCATACTGCTCCAGTGATCTATTGAAAATCTGTGTGAAGATGGGGGCCAGCTGGTTAACACAGGATCGAAGACACGCTAGTGAGACGCCATCTGGTCCTGAAGCTTTCTTCGTCTTTTGTTTCCAAAAGACGCAGCTCACATCATCTTCACAGATCTTAAGAGCAGGTTGAGTAGCAGGAGAGGGGAGGAGGGGGGTTGCAGGAGGTGTTGGTGTTTGTGTGAAGTGAAGGTCAGAGTGGGTGTGGGGTGTGAGATTGGGCCTTTCAAATCTGCAGTAGAACACATTCAGATCGTCAGCCAGTTGTTGGTCCACCACAGGGTTGGGGGTAGGAGTCCTGTAATTTGTGAGTTGTTTCATGCCACTCCACACTGATGCAGGGTCGTTAGTTGAAAACTTGTTTTTCAGCTTCTTAGAGTATCTTCTTTTAGCCACTCTGATTTCCTTGTTCAGTGTGTTCCTGGCCTGAATGTACAAGACTTTAACCCCACCCCTGTAAGCATCCTCATTGGCCTGATGAAGCTGCCTGAGCTCTGCTGTAAACCACGGTTTGTCGTTGTTGAACTTTAAATAAGTCCTAGAAGGAATGCACATATCCTCACAGAAACTGATATATGATGTAACAGTATCTGTGAGCTCGTCCAGGTCTGTGGCTGCAGCCTCAAAAACACTCCAATCCGTGCAATCGAAGCAGGCTTGTAGTTCCCGCTCTGCTTCATTGGTCCATCTCTTTACAGTCCTTACTACTGGCTTGGTTGATTATAATTTCTGCCTGTAGGTTGGAAGAAGATGAACCAGAGAGTGATCAGAGAGTCCCAAAGCTGCTCTAGGGACTGAGCGATATACATCCTTTATTGTTGTGTAGCAATGATAATGTAATGTGCTAGGAAGGATTACTCTTATGCTGACTATCTATGCTTTTTGGACATTTCTAATCACCATCCTCTCACATTCTAAGGACTAGCTGAGCCTGGATCTTATTCTACAAATCTTCAAAAGTGTTTTGCAGAAGAAAGAAAGTCATATGCATCTCAGATGACATGAGGGTTAGTAAATTATCAGAGAATTTAAATGTTGGGTAAAAAAGTATTTTTTAAAACCAGGTACCTTTTAATTTCACTTAAGTAATATTTTTATGGATGACTTTTTCTTAAGTAATACATTTGTACATCTGTACTTTTACTTAAGTATGGAAATTGAGTATTTTTTCCACCACTGGCCTACATAGACAGCATTTTAAGGCATAATGGCCATGCCCGACATGAAGGCTGTTCTAAAATGTAGGCAATTTATCCTTCAAGGAAAATGCAATATCCATTATGAATTGAGAGAGTTCAGAAAATAAAATCCATCCAAGATGGCGGACTAGGTTAGAGAAATGTTGATTATAAATAATCGTATATTTCATTCAATACTCAAAATTATCTACCAAAATAGTTCAGTATAACTGAAAAATTACTAATTTACTCAATATTGTTGTGCTGTGTATATTCATGTTTATTAGAATATAGTGCCATTTCTGTTTTGCTTGCATCAAACTTTATTGAAATCAATTGTGAGTTGAATATCTTGCAGAGAGCTATTTGTGTGGCTACCAAGAATGTTCCAAATCAGTCACTTAAGAGATTCAATAATGGTTAGGATGCTGTCTTAGAAGGTAGATGCCTTAGGTAGCAAGGCAGCTCACTATGTTTAGAACCAAGCTATAACATATGTAGCAAACAGGCTCAGAACAGGCTCATTGGGAATTTATTTATGTTTAGAGATGTGGAGAAACGTCATGGTTACTTGTGTAACCTCCGTTCCCTGATGGAGGGAACGAGACATTGTGTCGATGTAGTGACACCAGGGGTCACTCTTGGGAGCCCGAGACACCTCTGGTCTTTGATAAATGGCCAATGAAAATTGGCGAGTGGTATTTGCATGCCACTCCCCCGGACATACGGGTATAAAAGGAGCTGGTATGCAACCACTCATTCAGGTTTTATGCTGAGGAGCCGATATAAGGTCCGGCCATTTAAGCGGGTAGTTCAGCGTTGTGGCAGGAGGGACACAACGTCTCATTCCCTCCATCAGGGAATGGAGGTTACACAAGTAACCATGACGTTCCCTATCTGTCACTCACTCGACATTGTGTCGATGTAGTGACACTAGGGGTCCTTATACGAAACGCCACAATTGGCTGAACTGTGTTATGTGTACTGGCGGTGTGTGGTGGGCAGACTACTGTGTGCCTCATAGCCAGCACAACAGGTCGACACGTAACCTCCCCCAACATAGTGATGAGTGTCGGACGGCACTTTTTTGGGGACAAGTCGACTACCCAAGAGATAGAGACAGGCTTAACCCAGTCATGGCCTCTTTCCCCTTCTCTTTTTTCCACTCCCTAAAAAAGAAGGGGGATTATCCAACTAGGCCGCCAGGTCTAGTTGGGGGGTGTCCCTCCCAAGGGGAAGACACAGCGGAGACCACACCTCGCCCAAAGAGAGGGGGGATATTTAAGTGGAAGGATACATCACATGGACTTTCCAACCAGTTACTACAAAAATGGAGACTGGGGCAGAGGGGCTCTGCCCAAGGAAGATGCAGTTTGCCAACAGGGAAACAAATTAGTGTAAAATATATATCGCATGGGGTTAGCCTTACAGGGAACCACCACATGTGGAGCACCTACCCCAGAACAGGAGTAGCACGTGTACTAGGCCGGCAATGAATCTCTCCAAAAACTCGACTGCCACAGGGCTCGGAGGAAGTCAACCAGGGAACAAACTTGTGAACACTAATGGGAATTAATGGCGCACGTCTTCAGCTCAAAAGGAGGTGGAAGGCGCTATGTGCAAGCGATACACCCGGCCGGCTATCCCGGGCTTATCCGCTTGTGTTGCATGCCAATACCTGGGATGAAACCGGTTCCACCCGGAGGTTGTAGAACCTTGCAAAGGTGTTGAGTGTTGCCCAGCCCACTGCTCAGCAAATGTCTGTTAGAGAGGCATCTCTGGCCAGGGCCCAGGAAGCCGCTACACCCCTGGTAGAATGGGCTCATAGCCCTACCGGGGGCGGCATGTCCTGGGCGAGATATGCCATAGCAATGGCATCAATGAGCCAGTGGGTGATCCTCTGCTTGGAGACAGTGCTTCCTTTCCGCTGTGCAGCAAAGCAGACAAAGAGCTGCTCAGAGATTCAAAAGCTCTGCGTGCGATCCAAATAGATGAGTAAAGCGTGCACCGGACACAGCAATGACAGGGCTGGGTCTGCCTCCTCCTGGGGCAGCGCTTGCAGGTTCACCACCTGGTCCCTAAAAGGGGTGGTGGGAACCTTGGGCACATAGCCCGGTCGGGGACTCAGGATCACGTGAGAGTAACCTGGACCAAACTCCAGGCATGTTTCGCTGACAGAGAACGCTTGCAGGTCTCCTACCCTCTTGATGGAAGTGAGCGCAGTCAGGAGGGCAGTCTTCAAGGAGAGCGCCTTAAGCTTGTCTGACTGCAAGGGCTCAAAGGGGGCTCTCTGTAGACCCTGAAGAACTACAGAGAGGTCCCATGAGGGAACGAGGCGCGGTCTGGAGGGATTCAGCCTCCTGGCACCTCTCAGGAACCTGATGATCAGGTTGTGCTCCCCTAAGGACTTACCATTGACTGCGTCATGGTGTGCTGCTATGGCGGCAACGTACACCTTCAAGGTGGAAGGGGACAGCCTCCCTTCCAACCTCTCCTGCAGGAAGGAAAGCACTGATCCGACTGTGCATCTCTGGGGGTCTTCGTGTCGAGAAGAACACCACTTAGCAAACAGACACCACTTAAAGGCATACAGGCGCCTCATAGAGGGGGCCCTAGCCTGAGTGATCGTGTCTACCACCGCTTAGGTCTTCCTTGTCCCATCCAGGGGCCAGACATGGAGATTCCAGAGGTCTGGCCGCGGGTGCCATAGGGTGCCCCGTCCCTGAGAAAGAAGGTCCTTCCTCAGGGGAATTCGCCAGGGGGGAGCTGTCGCGAGGAGCATGAGGTCTGAGAACCATGTCTGGGTGGGCCTATAGGGTGCTACCAGGATTACCTGCTCCTCGTCCTCCCTGACCTTGCACAGGGTCTGTGCAAGCAAGCTCACTGGGGGAAACGCATATTTGCGTAGGCCAGGGGCCAGCAGTGTGCCAGCATGTCTATGCCGAGGGGAGCCTCGATGAGGGTGTACCAGAGCGGGCATTGGGAGGATTCTTGGGAGGCAAACAGGTCCACCTGTGCCTGTCTGAATTGACACCAAATCAGCTGGACCACCTGAGGGTGGAGTCTCCACTCTCCCCTGAGGGTAACCTGCCATGACAGCGCATCTGCTGTAGTGTTGAGGCTGCCCTGGATGTGAGTGGCTCGCAGCGACTTGAAGTGCTGCTGACTCCAGAGGAGGAGACGGTGGGTGAGTTGTGACACACAACGAGAGCGCAGACCACCTTGGCGGTTGACATATGCTACCGTTGCCATGTTGTCTGTCCGAACTAACATGTGCTTGCCCTGGATCAACAGCCGGAACCTCCGCAAGGTGAGCAGAATTGCCAACAACTCAAGGCAGTTGATGTGTCAATGCAGTCGCGGACCCTTCCAGAGGCTGGCGGCTGCGTGTCCATTGCAAACAGCGCCCAAGCCCGTTTTGGAGGCATCTGTTGTGACCACGACGTGCCTGGAGACCAGTTCTAAAGGAACACCTGCCCGTAGAAACGAAAGATCGGTCCAAGGGCAGAAAAGACAGTGACAGACCGGCGTGATGACCACGCGATGTGTCCCGTGGTGCCATACCCATCTCGGGACTCGAGTCTGGAGCCAGTGCTGAAGCGGCCTCATATGCATCAACCCGAGCAGGGTGGCCACCGCCGAGGATGCCACATGCCCCAGGAGCCTCTGAAAAAGTTTCAGTGGAACCACTGTTTTCTGTTTGAACGCTTTCAAACAGGCCAGCACCGACAGGGCGCACTCGTTCGTAAGACTCTAAACCGAGAAAAGAGATGCTCTGAACCGGGAGGAGCTTGCTCTTTTCCCAATTGACCCGAAGCCCTAGTCGGCTGAGGTGTGAGAGCACCAGGTCCCTGTGTGCGCACAACATGTCTCGAGAGTGAGCTAGGATTAGCCAGTCATCGAGATAGTTGAGAATGCGAATGCCCACCCCCCTTAACGGGGCAAGGGCAGCCTCTGCTACCTGCGTGAAGACGCGAGGAGACAGGAACAGGCCGAAAGGGAGGACTTTGTACTGATACGCCTGACCCTCGAATGCAAACCGCAGGAAGGGTCTGTGTCGAGGAAGGATCGAGACGTGGAAGTATGCATCCTTCAGGTCTACTGCCAAAGGTGGCGCTCCTGGACCACTAGTGTGGCCATCGTCCGCCCGAGAGACCGCACCGTGACTTTCATTGCTCAGAGAGCTAGGTCGGTCACTGAGCGCAGTTTCTGCATCAAATCTGGGGTGGAACTACCCTCGTGCAGTTCTTTCAATGCCTTGGCTTGGTGGACCTGCAGGAGATCCATAGCGTGCAGGGCAGAGGCGGCTTGTCCAGCAGCGCTGTAGGCTTTAGCCGTCAGGGATGACGTGAGCCTACAGGGCTTGGATGGGAGCTTAGGGGATCCGTGCCAGGTGGCGGCGCTCTGCGGGCATAGGTGCACCGCGAGCGCCTTATCCACCGGGGGAATTGCCGTATAGCCCCTGGCCGCCCCGCCATCGAGGGTAGTGAGAGCGGGGGAACTGTGGAATCGGGGCCGGGCAGTAAAAGGTTCCTCCCATGATTTCATCAGCTCCTCGTGCACTTCCGGGAAGAATGGCACTGGAGCGGGGCATGACTGCTTTGAAAGGCGCCGTGAGCCCAGAAACCAATCACCAAGCCGCAAGGGTTCAGAGGAGAGCGGAGAGTTCCACTCTAACCCGACGCTCGCGGCTGCCCGGGAAAGCATGTCCATCATTTCGTCATCGGCCTGTGACTGGGCAATTGTCCCTGAAGGGGGAAGCCTAGCTAAGGTTTCTGTGCCTGACTGGACAAGCCCGCTCTCCGATGCTGCGCTCGAGAGCTGATCATCTTAGTGGGCTCCAAACAAGAAGCCAGACTCATCCGGAAGCCCGATTGGGGCAGACGAGCATGCTGGGGAATGGGAGGTCCGCGGGGGGATACCCGGTGGAGATGATCCCATTGGGGTCCCCAAATCGCCCCCAGTGCTAGCTGCGCTGGCCTCATACCCATAGGTAGAAGGACCGAGGCGGGGAGCCGCTGGGGTGGCTTGTTTTTTTACGAAACCGCAACGTTGCCATGGTCATGTTCTCGCAATGAGAACATGAACCATCCACAAATGCTGCCTCCATGTGGGTCGCGCCCAGACACGAAAGACAGCGATCATGACCATCCGAAGTTGAGAGATAACGACCGCAACCAGGAATAACACACAATTGGAAAGGCATCTTTAAAAGACGCATCTTTAAAAAGACGTTCCATGTGTGCTGCTCTTTTAGAGAAATATATGCTCTTTTAGAGGAAAAAAAGCTCTTTCAGAAAATATACTCTCTTGTTTTTCTGCCGAAGCGCCCAGGGGCATTCTCTACAATGCACCAATGCAGAGGAGGGAGAAGCCGCTGAAATGCGCTGTCAAATCCAGCAGAGGTGAATGAACAGTAGGATTCAGCTCAATGAGCATGATCATTCGGCTCCGAAGAGAAAATCTGAATGAGTGGTTGCATACCAGCTCCTTTTATACCGGTATGTCTGGGGGAGTGGCATGCAAATACCACTCGCCAATTTTCATTGGCCTTTTATCAAAGACCAGAGGTGTCTCGGGCTCCCAAGAGTGACCCCTAGTATCACTACATTGACACAACGTCGAGTGAATGACAGATAGGGAACACTTATCACCAGATGGGTTCATTTTTACAAATGAGCTCAAACAGAAACCTATTTATGTTTCTCTCATCTTGAGCGAAAACAAACTACGATGCTCAAAAATTCTCAAATACAAGTCATGGAATCATTTAAAAAAAATCACTGTTGCAGTCAGGAGATCATTACATATTTCTTTCTTCACTCATGTGATTCAAACTTGACTTTTATTTTCCAATATACATCTCCCATTACATTCTTCTATTTTGGTTTATAGTGAAGTGCCACAAAACTCAACATCAATTTGAGATTTTGTCACTGGAAACAAATAACACTTGTGTTGAGAGACACAGTACATTATGGTTCTCATTCGACTGAAACTGCCAAAATTATGTTTTAAGTGCTAGACCAGACAAGAATGAAATTTATGGTTGAACGATGCAATATGTGATTTACGATCAATATTGAAGCTATGTGAGCTATGATATATCACCAATTTATCTCCCTTTTCCAGAACAATTTACCTACAAATCAATATTTGACTCCAAATGAGCACAAAAACTCACCCCAACATTCACACTTTGCCTTTTATCAGTTTGGAATGAATGGTAAATCAAACCTGTTACTTTAATTTCAAGAAGGATGTTCACAGTATATTTGTGGGTCTCTAGCTGTTTAGCTGACAGTGATGGGCAGCAAAGATGCACCCCTGAATGTGTGGATCTTTTGTAATTGTGTCACTTCACAACATAGTTGAGGGATGGTCGCTTCTCTCTATTTTTCCTGTGGGAGTTATGAACTGAGGTATGCATATTTAGCTAGATATATGTATTCCTTTTTTGTTTGCTTGTTTAATCAATAGAACTGACTGAACATATTTAATCTCTGTACAGTATATAAACTGTGCAATGTTGCCTCAAAGATGGTTTTTTTTTTATTTAAATGATTGAACACAGACCAAAAGTCATTCCTTTTGGCTCAAAATTAATTGCAAGCCACAAATGAGAGGTAAATTATAGAAAATACCACAGCTTACACACAGATATTAAACACCCTCAAACACACACAAACAAACACACTATGCCAAGAGCACAAGAATTACTGAAAGTGAGCACATTTTCAGTCTAATCCAGATTAATGACAAAAGCTCTCAGAAAAGAGCAAAAGTGCTCTGACAGCAAAAAACACAATGCTTGGAGGACTACAATAGGCAACAGTTAACTTTACTCTATAGAGAACACTGTTGGGCATTTGGTCCAACACTCATTTGGTCTAAATACAGTTCCCTCTCATATCACTTTAACACTGTTGCTTTGGGCAGCTATAGACGCTGAAAACAGGTTATCTTAAAAACTAGAAGCTATTAAGATAGAAATGTGTTTACTTGGACATTTAAATAGTTGAATACTCAAAGATTAACTAAAAATGAAAGGAGAGTTATATGCTGTCAAATGAAAAGTAATAGTCTAATTTTATAATCAGAGCCGAAGCAAGTAATTCTGGGCCCCCTGACTACTGTATATATTGCTCTAGTCCCCTAAACAATTAAAATAATCCAGTTCTGAATATGTGGACCTTTGGGCCCCTAGAAACATTCTCACCTTTCACCACACTAGCTACGGCACTGATTATAATCCTAACTCATGGAAGTATGATATTATAATCCTGATGGAATGTATGCAGTGATAAAATTGATCATGATCATGAACATAAAATTTAGCAGTCTCTCTGCCTGCCTGCTGTTTTGGATTGTTTGCT
The DNA here is from genome assembly GCF_019703515.2 of Myxocyprinus asiaticus. Lineage (NCBI taxonomy): Eukaryota > Metazoa > Chordata > Actinopteri > Cypriniformes > Catostomidae > Myxocyprinus > Myxocyprinus asiaticus. Next base: position 18,361,964 of record NC_059384.1, read on the forward strand.
TGTGTCTCTTTTAATAAACTTCCTGCACATGGATCCTTACACCATCTCCATGGCCAGTTCATTACAAAATACTTCACCAACCATGGATCCAGTGGAAGTCTCACAGCTCCAGGCTGCATTTGCACACCAGTGCGAGGTTTTAAAGGGTTATCAAGTCCAGCTGAACAACCTACGAGCCGCCAACGAATGTTTGACTCACAACATTCACTCACTGCCAGCTCCCTATGCTAAACCAGTAAGCCTTGCTCTTCCTGACAAGTTTGATGGTTCTGCTGAGAAATGCCAGGTTTTTTTATGACAGTGTAAAGTTTATTTCTCTAATCAACCTGAATCATTTAATCAAGACGCCAAGAAATTTACATTTTATGATGGCTCTGCTTACTGGAAAAGCACTCTATTGGGCCGCCGCTGTTTGGGACAAAGGTCCTCAAATCCAGCTCTTTTTTACTACTTCGTTCAACAGATCCATAAAGTCTTCAAGTATCCAGTGGGTGGTCAAGATATCTCTGTTCAGCTGCTTCATTTAAGCCAGGGCCATCGATCTGCAACAGACTACGCAATTCTGTTCAGGACGCTAGCGGCAACAAAGTGGGTGGAACGATGTCACTCTGAAAACGGTTTTCTGCGAGGGGCTTCACTAAGAACTCAAGGCTGAACTGACATGCAAGGGTGAGGGTTCTACTCTGTCTGAATTCATTACCAAGGCTATCAAGATAGATAACCTAGTTCGTAATACTCCACAGCCCCAGTTTCACTCCACTTCTAAGTCTACAGTTTCAGTACAGGCACAGGCATCCACTGAATCACCCGAACCTATGCAAGTTGTTTACGCCCGTGTTTCTATGGAGGAATGCCAACGTCAACGTAATGAAAAACTTTGCAATTACTGTGGTGAATCAGGTCATCTCAATGCTGCATGCCCACACTAGAAATCAAGTTCCCCTCAATCTCAAATCAAGAGATTGTACAAGAACTCAATATACCCACCATTCAATGCATTCCAACGATTAATATCACCACTGTTGACAATGCTCCCATTGGTACTGGTATAACCCAACAAACTGTTCCCATAACCATCAAGATTGGACTATTTCATGTGGAGAACATTTCACTATATGTCATAAATTCACCCAATCACGCTCTTATCCTGGGTCATCCTTGGCTGGCCATCCACAATCCTTCCATCTCCTGGAACCAGGGTGAGCTCATGAAATGGTCAAGTTTCTGTCATGAACATTGTCTCCATGTTGCTGTCTCCATGCCTTGTCTTACCACCAGCATTGAAAGCCCTGAATTCCAAACAGTAACCATGATTCCCGAGGAATATGCAGAAATCAGTGAAGTTTTTAATAAGGTCAAAGCTACTCAACTTCCTCCTCACCATCCATGGGACTGCGCCATTGAACTTCTGCCTAATACAGCTCCACCGAGAAGCAAGGCTTATCCATTGTTACATCCTGAGACCCTAGCTATGGAAACATACATTGAGGAAGCCCTTGCATCCGGTTACATCTGTCCCTCCACCTCTCCAGCAACTGCAGGTTTTTTCTTTGTGGAGAAAAAGGATGGAGGTCTACGTCCATGCCTCTACTATCAAGGCCTGAACTCTGTCACCTTATAATACCGTTACCCACTGCCACTCATCCCCTCAGCCCTTAAACAACTCCATGAGGCTAAGATTTATACTAAGCTCAATCTAAGAATGTCTCTAATGTCTCTAATGGATGTCTCTAAAATCATAGCAGTTACCGAATGGCCTCGACCTTCCACAATCAAAGAATTACAGCGATTTCTGGGCTTTGCCAATTTCTACTGCCACTTCATCTAAAACTACAATATCATTGCAGCACAACTCACGTCATTGCTCAAGGGAAAACCCAACAAGTTACCATGGAACGGTGGAGATGTAGTGGGCTAAAGCACATAACTGGTAATCAGAAGGTTGCTGGTTCAAACCCCACAGCCTTCACCATTGTGTCCTTGAGCAAGGCACTTAACTCCAGGTTGCTCCAGGGGGATTGTCCCTGTAATAAGTGCACTGTAAGTCACTTTGGATAAAAGTGTCTGCCAAACGCATAAATGTAAATGTAAATGGAACGATGCCGAATACCAAGACTTCAACTCCCTCAAGTCAAGCTTCATGACCACTCCTATACTGAAACACCTCGACCCCAGTCTTCCTTTCATCATTGAGTAGGTGCTTCTGATTGTGGGATTGGAGCGGTCCTGTCACAACGTCACGGTACCCCAGGCAAATTTTACCCTTGTTCATTTTTCTCCAGAAAGTTCAATTCTGCTGAACGAAACTATGATGTGGGGAACAAGGAATTACTTTCCATGAAAGCAGCACTCGAAGAGTGGCTTCACTGGTTAGAGGGGGCAGTCCACCCGTTCCAAGTTATCACGGATCACAAGAACCTTGAATATATCAAGGCAGCCAAGAGACTGAATCCACATCAAGCCAGATGGTCATTGTTCTTCACCAGATTAAATTTCACCGTTACTTACTGCCCTGGCAGCAAGAATAGCAGATGCACTTTCACGCAGGCATGATCCACCCCACATCCAACCTCATCCTGGATCAATCCTACCACCATCTGTCATCATTGCACTGATTAGTTGGGATATCATGGAAGAAATACAATGAGCACAACAGCACGAACCGTCACCACCTGACTGCCCCCAACCAAGCACTTTGTACCACAAGCTCTACATCTGAGAACTATCCAATGGGTCCACACTTCTTTGAGCACAGGACACCCTGGCATCCAAAGAACAATCACACTGGTACATAATTCCTTCTGGTGGCCATCTGTAATTCGTGATGTTACTAAATATTTGAAGTCTTGTCAAGTGTGTGCACAATCTAAGACCCCCAGGGAACTACCCACGGAATTACTCCAACCACTGCCAATACCCCAAAGACCATGGTCCCAGCTGTCCATCGATTTCGTCACCGACATGCTAAACTCCAACGGATACACCACCATACTGATAATTATCGACTGATTCTCAAAATCATGTAGATTTGTCCCTCTCAAGGGTTTTCCCACGGCTATGGAAACTACTAACGTGCTATTTCACCAAGTATTCAGAGTCTATGGATTACCAGAAGACATCGTGTCTGATCGAGGTTCACAGTTCATGTCCCAAGTTTGGCAGGCATTCTGTAAGCAACTGGACATCAATGTGAGTCTCACCTAAGGCTATCACTCCCAAGCCAACGGACAAGTGGAACATTTAAACCAGGAGATTGGCAGATATCTTTGGAGCTACTGTAGCCATGAACAGGAAAAATGGAGCGACTTCTTGCCCTGGGCCGAATACGCACAGAATTCCCTCACTCATACGTACCTCTATGGGACTAACCCCCTTCCAATGCGTGCTGGGCTACCAACCCCAATGTTCCCTTGGTCAGGAGAACCTTCTACAGTGCCAACGGTGGATGATTGGATTAGGCGGAGCGAGAGGGTGTGGGACAGTGCACATGTCTGGCTACAGGGAGCGGTTCGAGTGCAACGCTTTCAGACTGACCAGCGGAGGCACCCTCACCCCAACTATCAGCCTGGACAGAGGGTCTGGTTATCCACAAGGGATCTCAAGCTGCGGCTACCTTGCAGGAAGCTCAGTCCAAGGTATGTGGGTCCATTCAGAATTATCCGTCAAATAAACCCAGTTACTTACCGATTAGAGCTTCCAGCTAACTACTGCATTATCAAAGATAATTATAAATTATTAAAATCAATAGAACATTGATTTGAATCAATGTTAGCTCTTTTAATCCTTCACATCAACTATCAAAGATAACCATCAAATTCAATAGAATATTAATTATTATCAAAGATAATCATTAATTATTATAATCAATGGAATACTGATTAGAATTAACACTAGCTTATTGATCCTTCATATTCAAAAATCATCAAAGATAATTATCAATTATCAAAATCAATAGAATATTAATAAGGATTAATATCGTCAGGGCACCACCCTGGAATCAGGGACTAATAACCAGACATTATAACAGTCTCAATATTAGATTGTTCTCTTAAGAAAATCGACATTCAAAAGGAAACAATGAAGGCTTGAATCCGAGCACTGACATCCCCTGCCAGCATTTTGACACAGGTGTATGCAAAACAAAACAAAACACTTCTCTTTGAAATATAACAAAGTTTATTTGTGCAGTAATATCAATTAATAACCAATACAATGCAGTCAATAAACTTCTGACTTACAACTACAAACTAAACAGTGACATGATTAGATATGGTAACCAAAATAAGCCTATAACACAAGAGAGGAAGGTAGGTGTAGTGTGTGTGTGAATGTGTGTGTGTGTGTGTGTGTGTGTGTGTGTGTGTGTGTAAGGTGTGACGCGCACAAAATGGCGGATGTGACTCTCCTGGAGAGTATGTCACGTGAGATTTTTATGGCCGTTAATGTGGGCGGAGAGAAGCTGGTTAATGGCGTCTGCCCATTTACCGCATGTCTCTGCTTGTACAATAGCTTAGGGACAAAGCTAAGCTTTATCACGAAGTTATCTGCTAGCCAAAAGTGTGTGCGAGAATGTTTGTGAGGGGTCACGTGTGTGTGGTTAGTACGAGAGAGAGAGAGAGAATAAAGTGGCGGCACCAAAGCCGGTTTCGCGATCGTGGGAGAGAAAGCAGCTGTTAGTTTATCACTCATAGATGCGGTGGACGGCTTGTAAACCTTCCCGCGGTCTTTGGTTCTTTAATGGATAAACTCAGTGTGCCGGTCTCACCCGCTATGGCGGAAATACTCAACACTCCAATGTGGTTGGACTACAACACAGCAGATCTCAGTCGTGATAACAGTACATTACAGTAATACCTTGAGTATTATTAGCAGCAATGAGCGGACTCGGCGGTCCGTAAACTGTCCAAGCAAAAACCTTGATACACAAGAATAACACACTATAATATTCTATCTCTGCCCAGATGTAAACCTCTTACTTGAATTGTATGAGGATGCAGGTAGAATGTGTGTTCATCTGTCCTTTAACTCCGACTCGGTCCCTCGAAGCTCGGGTGATGACGGGAGGCCGTTTCCTCACTCTGTTGGCGGGCGGTACGGCTGCTGATTCTCGGCGGGCTGGCAGAGAAATCAGCGACGTCGACTTGATTGAAGAGGGAAGAGAAATCTTTTTCTCTTCACTTCTGCAGGCAAACGGATGAAGATGCGGATTTCTCGGCAGTCTCCTTCGGATCCGTTAGAGTGTTCGGTGGAACACAGAGTAATCTCAACTCGTCCAGCGAGATGGAGATTGTATGGCCACAGTTTCAAGTCGTATGTTACTTCCTTGTGCCACGAGGCTACACCTGAGAGCACCGATGAGCTGCGTCTACACATGGTGAGCAAAGTTGCTGGAAGCAATTCCTGGAAGGATCTCAGAGGTATTTCTACTCCTGATGACGTTATTGTTGAGGGGCGTTCTGTCGTGTGCCTCGTCCAATAGGAGTTGAGAGTTCGATCCTTTAGTGAGCAAGGCTTCATGGGATTTGTAGTCTGTTTTGGACTCCCTTTGTTTGATTTTGGCGCTGTTTTTATCGGTAAGATTTATGACTCTGTGTGGGCCTCAGTTAGGTTTTACGACTGTGTTAGGCCTGCCTTTGTCTTCTATCTGAATATGCAACAATGGAGCACCTGCATATATGGTCAGAGAGATCATGGACTCAAGGAGACGAGGGAGCCAGATGCAATACTTTATGGACTGGGAAGGCTACGGATCGGAGGAGAGATCGTGGGTAGCCGCCAAGGACATACTGGACCCGTCCCTGATCCAAGAGTTCCACCAAGCTCATCCTAATCATCCAGCACCATGACCAAGGGGATGTCCCAGCAGAAGAACACCAGGAGTTGTTAGTAGAGTTCTGTAACATCTGAGGTTGTTACCCATCCTACCAACCACCAGAGGGAGCCCTCTCCCAAATACTGATCATCACCCATTTCTTCACTGCTCATTTCCAGTTTACCACATGCGTATATATAGCCATGCAGTTCCATTGTTCATTGCGAAGTATTGCCAGTTTACCCCGCCTTACTGGGCGTTTTTCCATTGCCACTGTTTATTGATTCATGCTATGACCATTGCCTGTTTTTCTGGATTTACTGCTTTTTGGATAACGCTTTGTTTTGTTTGCCTGGTTGGACTGTCTTTTTGGTTTATTGGATTTATCTGCCTGCTTTTCAACTATGTCTCTCTGCCTACTGTTTTGGATTGTTTGCTTGTGTCTCTTTTAATAAACTTCATGCACATGGATCCTAACACCATCTCAATGGCCAGTTTGTTACACATTTAAAGGATGGAGGTAAACAGTGGCGGTCCTGACTCACATGCATGGTGCCTATAGGCACAATCCAACATGATCCGCCGCACTCCACAAAAAAATCACAACTAACAAAAAAGTAGATAACTACATTCAATCTAAAGGAAGATTTTTTGTTGTTGTTGTTTTTTTAAATATAGCTTTCAAATGATAAACCTATAAATTAATTTAGAAGTCTACTATACTTTTAGCAAAATTGATCTGGCACTAAAACAATGACGATCTCAGTTATGGTGACATTAAAAAATAGGGTGGCAATTAATTAGTGAAAACATTAACTTATTCTTAATAACAACTAAAAAAACTTACATATTAACAGAGTCAAAAACATGGTTAAAAAGCTGCAATTACCTACATATTTTGCTGCAAAAAAAGGAGACTTACGCATGGGCTCAAGTGAATCGGTAAATCATTTATTTGAAATGGTTGATTTACATGAACCCACCAAACAAATCGATTCACTAAGATATATTGGACTACCCGAAGTTACATGAAAGTGCATTTCCAGTACCCTGGGCATTTTCAAAAAGCTAATGTTTACTTAATTCTCTCATCACGTTCTCACCCTCGTGTCTTTCTTAGCACATCATAAGGACAATTTTTATTATGCTTTTATGGTGCTTTTTTGCCCCCCATCCCCTTTTTTTATTATTATTTGGAAACACCCTTGGCACCTATCCACTCTCACTGTTTGGAGCAGAGCAGGTCAGACACTCTTTATTAAACTTTTCCTTTGGTGTTCCACTTGTGTCATTGTTTGGAATGACACAAGGTTGAATAATTGATGACAGGATGACATAATTTTCATTTTTACTGATGCAAGGTGACAAACAATTCAAGTGATATTTAGGTGGGGCAAAATTGATAAACAAATGAATGGGTAGAGATTGGACAGAGACTTTTCGCACCAAGACTCCAAAGAAGCTTCCAAACAAAGCATGTTTGAGGGTGGTCTAATGAGCTGAATCTAGATGTGTGTTTTTCTTTCAAGGAACCACTAGAACAACCTTGAAAAGCCTGAAAATGCGAGATCAGAGGCGAGAAATAACAAGCGTGGCACTCACCAGCATGGTATTTAAAGGCCAGGGATGAAGCCTGGCACGCACAATGCACCAATCAGTCTGTTACTTTTTTGGGAAATGCCGTTCCACTCAAATGCCTTTTGAAACCTCTCATTTCAAAGACAAATATGCTTGCCCTCTCATCTGAACCCAATGTAATAAGATGTAAACAACTGAAAGAGCAGTTCAGCAGATAAAACATGGTGTTAGGAATTTTCAGGATTGGCCCCTAAGTATCAAGTCAGGTCTGCAGTCGCTGTTTCGATCCGGATCCTCATGAGGGGAGAAATGAATGACACAGACATTTAAGTATGCATCAGAGATTTCGCATACTTTATTGTGCAGCACAGCATTATATACCTTTGTAGGAACAGGAAAAGCAGTACACTAACTACATTATCCAATGAGATCAGTCATTACATTTTTTGAAAAAGACATACATACAGATTCTGCATTAATATGAAAATGAAACAAAATTTTCTAGAATAGAAGAGTGATGTTCAACTTTTGACCTGAGAAACTCAGAGGAGTGAAACAGGGAACCCTTTCCACATGATTTCTGTTACTGACACACACACACACACACACACTATAAAAATAGGAACTGAGTACTAGCCATTAAATGTCAGCTTGCTTAAATATATTTACTGAAAGGTCAACTTGAGAGGTCAACTTTTCTCACAATGCCTGCTTTGATCTTGGAAGGATCACTCAGAATCTCAGTTGACTTCAACAGTGTGTAAGTGTACATAATGAAGCATAGCAATATTATGTAGTTTTCATCCCTCCTCTGGCCCTCCTAATTCTCAAGTTCCCATTTAGGCACTGGCGCTGCATGTTCAGCTCCTCCAGTACTTTCACCGTTCACTTTCGAATTAATCGGACTCTCCTCAGGTGCAGGTTTCACGCGGCTTGCGTGTATCCACTGTGGTTTAAGATCTGTTAGCACTCCGGTTCTGGTCACCGCCAGGACAGTAGGTGGGCCCAGACACTTTGGCTCCCACAACTTAGTAGGTTTAGACACCTGATCGGGACCTGTTGACAAATGGGTGAGTAGGGCTATCTGTAGGCAGAGGGAGAGAGAGAGACATTACCTTTGATGCCACTTAATGTCTTAATGAGGGAATCCGCATATTCTGCGATCACCACCTCAGTGTCACCTGTGGAGAGAGAAAGCCAGCATGGCCTTTGACCCATGGGGTCGGGAAAGGCCTACCCATTAGTATTACCGACGGGATACCAAACATCGGTATTATTTCTTTAGCTAAAATTTTAACCACGGTCTTAGCATTTTTCCTCGCACACTGGAAGGCTTCCATCTACTTACAGAAGCGGTCCACAATGAATAATAATAGTTTATTGTTTCGACACGGCGGCATGTGTGTAAAATCAATTTGCAGATGTTGGAATGGTAGTTCCAGATGCGGTAATGAGTCGTGTTTTAATGTCTGTTATTTTGTGCGCACATTAAACACGAATCCAGGATTAAATTTACTGTGTTCCCTACCCCGTTTATGCAATAAGTTTGATTAATTGACTGGATTACCTTTCCTTTTGACATGAGAAATACCATGATAATGTCGGCAAAGTATTACTATGGCTGTTTTTGGTAAAGCTAGATGCTCTTGTTTGTCTCATAACAAATCATTTTGATCTGGTTTTACTTCATTAGAGGCAAAATGTTAGAGATCAGATTCAGATGGATTAGCCTGCAACAATTTGATGTCAATATCTCTGACTAAAGTACATTGCATCATCGAAACAGTTTCATCAGCTTGATTTAGATCAGGGCTTACCACAACTTCCTTAGCTGCCCATTTCGCAACCTCATCAGCTAATCTGTTTCCCCTTGCCTTCTCAGAATCTCCTCTCATGTGTCCTGCTACTTTTATTACAGCCAGTTTAGCAGGCAACTGTGCTACTCTCAGGAGCTCTGCTACTAGATTATGATGGGATATCGGTTTGCCCTCGGCTGTCTTAAAATCTCTTTCTTCCCACATATGGGCAAAATCGTGCACTACCCATATGCGTATTTTGAGTCTGTGTATATATTGATTGATTTGTCTTTAGCCAATTGGCATGCTCTAATCAATGCAAACAGCTCAGCTGCTTGTGTGGATTTTTATGGAAGTGAATATGCTTCGATAATACAGTTTGGTAGTTCAGTTACAGCATAACCACACCAGTAACAGCATCATTCGATTTTGAACATGACTCATCTATATACCAGTGATCTCCCTCCACTAGGGCAGACGAGAAAACGTCCGGCCTGCAAGAGGTGGATGCATGCAGACGATCCAAACAATCATGTGAATGACAAAGTTGGACCATGCACAACGGAGGTTGGTTTAATAGTCAGATTAGCAGTAGCCAACAAAATAGCCTCATACCCCGATCGACGTTGTGCTGTCATGTGTTGTGTAGTAATATTATGCATAATTGCTCCTACCTGATGCGAGGTGTGCACAGTCATAGGGTGTGAAAACAATGCGTTCTGCATCTTGTACCATCAATGCCGCAGCTGCAACTGCCCGCAGACACGCAGGGAGGCCTTTGGCGACGGCATCTAATGTCTTCGACAAGTACACCACCGGTCTATATGTTCCACCATGGGACTGGGCGAGGATCGCTGCTGCTGTGCCTCCAGCCTCATCAGAGATTTCTCATACTTTATTGTGCAGCACAGCATTATATACCTTTGTAGGAACAGGAAAAGCAGTACACTAACTACATTATCCAATGAGATCAGTCATTACCTTATTTGAAAAAGACATACATACAGATTCTGCATTAATATGAAAATGAAACAAAATTTTCTAGAATAGAAGAGTGATGTTCAACTTTTGACCTGAGACACTCAGAGGAGTGAAATAGGGAACCCTTTCCACATGATTTCCATTACTGACACACACACACACACACACTATGAAAATAGGAACTGAGTACTAGCCGTTAAATGTCAACTTGCTTAAATATATTTACTGAAAGGTCAACTTGAGAGGTCAGCTTTTCTCACACATGGCTACTCTGGGAGAGATAGCCGCAGAGGGGAGATCATGACACCTTATCACATGGCAATCACAAAAGACCCTTAATAGTATTATAAGAGAAAGGTATTCATGTTAATTTGGCTTCGTCTGATTTTAATATTGAATAAATAAACAATTCAGCCAGTGACATACCCTAAATTGTCTTGCACATGTCTGTTTGCTTTTCTGTAATGACACACATTTAATTTGCCATGCATAATTAAGAGAAAAATATGTTGCACTCTAAGTAAAGATTATTCAAACTGAACTACAAAACATGTAGTTTGAGAATCCAATTGATGCTAAATGTCAGTGTCTGGGAGACAAATAAACAGCAAATAAAGCACAGCACATAATTCAAATAATTTTGCTTTTGGCTATACTAGACATTTGAAAAACAACAGGAAATAATCTAGATTTACAATTACATTAAGCATAATCAAATTTTTAGAGGTTCTTATTAAGGTACAGTCTTAAGAGGTACATTTTCTATTCCAGCTGATGGGGGATTTAGGATATTTTCGAACAAGATGGTAAAGCAGCTTCAATAGTCAAACTCAACAAATATCTCAGTAACTTTGGGATGCAAAGATAAAGGATTATGACTTGCCTAACTTTTACTGTATATGGGATATTGTCAGTGTTTTTCGAACAACTCTAACTCAACCTGAACACTTAGACGAACCAATTGTGTCATTTAGCAAGAATAACATATCATCAAAAGTTTTTCACGTGAGAAAAACAACTGAGCAGCAGAGAGAAGTCTCAAAAGTTTAACTTTGACTTCACTAAAGTGTGATCTCTCTGAAGGACAGAACATTTTTTTAAGGAGTCAAAACCTGAGAAAGAAAATCTTTCATGTTAGCCCTGTTGGCCTTCACATGTATCTGAGACAAGATGAACAGCAGAGGTGAAATCTTGACTTGATATCAAAGAGAGGAATGTCCATAACCTCACAAGACCTGTAGGAAGAACATACATTCCCCTCAGTGTTGTTTCCATGTGCATCTCAAGTACAATGGAACCTGCAAGGTAAGTTCAATTTACCGTCATGTCTTTTCCCCACAAAATACAGTAACAAAATTTGTGTATTAGGATCGCTGTACACCATTAACACAGAACAATGTTGATTTTGCAGCACAAAGCCTGTTCTGCAGTTCTTATGGTCTGGAATATGCATTTCATTCACTGAAAGACTACTGAGCTCTAAGATGAGGTATTATGATGCCAGCAGCTAATATATATATATATATATATATATATATATATATATATATATATATGTATATATATATATATAGGTCTTCTTTCCCCTGGACTCCTAGGATAATTATGGCTATGCAATATTTCAGAAACCAATTATTCTCTCAAACTGCAAAGTGAATATGCTCACCACAGCAATTCCGGAAATTCAATTTTTCGGAGACATCTGTACAGCTCATAGGTCATAAAGTGTCAGTCTATTCAGGATTTATAATTCCATGACATTAGCGTTTTCTACCCTTGATATCTGACTTCATTCTCAGCTCTACTGATTTGTACAAGAGGCCCCTTATTAGAATATAATGAAGAGTAGACTTCTAACGATGAAGTATTCTATTATGAATAAAAAGAGAAATAATGCTGGAACTTAATAATTAGAATAATTTGTGTAAGGATGACAGATTTGGTTAATTTCTCCATGTAGTGAAATACAACAGAAGTATTATAAATGGGAGATCAAACTACGCCTAATATTAAATATATTTTGTAATGGTGAAACAAACAAAACGATTTAAAATTTGTTTTATGTATTATGCGTAGTACAACGAAAGTTAAGTTGATACACAGGGCTGGTGTCGCTCCCATTGAAAATGAACTAGGAACTCACAGCACATACGGGGTAAAAGCACCTTTCATTACTTCATGCAAAGGACTTGTTTAACTGATAAGGAAAGGATTCATACTGAAACAACTGGAAAAATGAGATAAGATAAGCTGATGCTTTCTTTAAACCTGAAGAGAAGAGAGTGTATTGACACTGCAAAATCTGTCAAATGCATGCATTTCAGCACCAAAAAAAATGAACAGTGACCAATCAATTAAAAATGTAGAGATGGCTATATATTAGCTATATAGCTATATATTTCTTCACCCAGCGAAGAAATGCCCTGACCAATAACATATGAGCTTTGGATCACATGTCAGGAGCTGCTGCAGTTACCAAAACTAGAGCAACTGGTGGCGCTAAAGCTAAAAAAGCTGTTTTGACCACCAACATTAAAGGGATAGTTCACCCAAAAATGAAAATTCTCACATCATTTACTCACCCTCATGACATTCCAGATGTGTATGATGTTCTTTCTTCTGCTGAACACAAAAAAGATTTTTAGAAGAATATCTCAGCTCTGTTGGTCCTTACAATGCAAGTGAATGGTGACCAGACCTTTGAAGCTCCAAAAATCACACAGGCCACATAAAAGTAATACATATAACTCCATGGTTTAATCTTCAGAAGAGATATCATTTTTTTCCCCACCATAAATCTCCACTTTCACTTTCACATTTTGAAGAAGCCTGAGCTACAACCTGGGACTTTTACAGACTCGGATCTACAGGTTGACAGCCGCATAAGTATCTTCGGGATTAACCAACTTGCTCGGCTTCAACACAGCACTCTAACGGGATGCAGTGAGTGTCTTTTGACAAGGTCATGGTCTTCATCTTTTCCATCCTGTTAGACACTTTGAAGATGGAGATTCCTGGATGCTGCTGTCTCCTGTTTAGGACTTTGCTAGAGTCCTATCACGTCATCAGCAACAACATGATACAGCTCATTCAGATCAAATCAACTCAGGCTATTGTTCTCCAATGCCAGCATCTCCTCACAGTTATCGAGGAGCAAGGACGGATTAACCACCGGGCCGATTGGGCCATTGCCCAGGGGCCTCTAAACCCAAAGGGCCCCGAGCTCTAAATCAATCAATTATTTATTTATTTATTTATTTTGAGATATCTGTTATAAATCCAAGTAAATGTCAGCCTTATGTGAAATACCATTTGTTTGGCCGAATGTGTGCTGGACAACAGCAGGGTGAGCACAGGCACTCGAGTGCGCGTTCAGGGAATCTGCATCTCACAGTTGCTGCATGTTTATTTGATGGACTACAGAGAACAGGGTCTGATTTACAAAACGCTTCTAGACACAAAGATAAGGTGCAGTTTACCCTGGCTGTGCACAGATCTGATGGTTTAAATTCATATAAGTGACAGAATTTGTGCAAAAGTATGGAGGACTTTAAAATGTTAAAGTCGTGCACGCATTTAATGTTTAAAAATTTACATTTATGCATTTGGCAGATGCTTTTATCCAAAGCAACTTACAGTGCCCTGATTACAGGGACAATCCCCCTGGAGCAACAAGCCTTGCTCAAGGACACAATGGTGGTGGTGGCTGCAGGGATTGAACCAACAACCTTCTGCTTATCAGGTTAGTGCTTTAGTCCACTACACCACCACCACTCCATAAAAGCAAACGATGCCTTAATACCCTAAATATGTGCACAGTAAACTTTTGTAATATTTGATTAACCGCAAGAGTTCACAAACGGTTATTGTGTTATTTGTCAGGAGTCGGACTCGGGAATAAAGAACATTTATTGCCATGGATGCTTCAAACACAATCTCAGATTAGCAGGGAATAAAGTGCACAGTGAGCTATGAGCCGAAATAACACAATACATAGATCGTCAAATGATAAACTCCCATAAAATCGAACAAAAATAATCTCTATCACTGCCAGCAACATAGTAGGCTTATTCTTAATAAATGGAAAATGCCTAATTTTGCCCAGGCAGGTTCACTTTCCATGAGGTAACGAACACTGTAGTTTATAGGACTTATTCAGGATGCTTTGTTTTTTCAAGTGATTCAGCATTTAACTTGTGTAATTATTGTCTGCACACCAGAGCAAAAGGGGGGAAAAACAGTAGCTCACTGTTTAACAATGCTGATACTTTGCCAGGTGAAAAACAATCTGGAATCATGTGTAACAGTCACATTAAATCTTCTTTGCAACCTGAACTTCTTCAGAATGTTGATTTGTGACACCAGCACTGAAAAAGCTTGATGCAACGCAACAAATGCTGAAACAGAACACAGGTGTCTCAAGATGTGTTTATAAAATATTAAAGTTCTTTTAAACTTAATGCAGTGTCTAAAAAATGCAATGGTCCTGAGTTGTGGCACAGCGCAATGATCAAAGACGTCCGTCCAGTGCGTGTTTACATAAAAAAACTATTTAAAAAAACAACTGTGAACAGTCCGTAACTCGCCCTATAGCCTACTTTGAAAAACTGACCCAAACCTGGCCCAAAACCTGTAGGTTTGTCGGGTACTGTCAGACTCAGATCGGGTTGAAGAACTCTATACACGTGCAGAAAACTGAATAGTGATTTTGATATCTGAATACCATGCACATCTCTATTAATAATGCATGATTTTGAATCAGTTCATAATTAAAAAGTACACATAATTGGCATGTCAGACATTGCTACAAACTTTTCTTCCATCTATTTGAAAAATCCAACCAAATCTGCCAAGCGTCCTGTAACGCATAAAGGTGAACGTAGTCACGTCATGGGGGGCCTCCACAGTGTACTGGCCCATGGGCCTCTCAGGTCTTAATCTGTCCTTGTCGAGGAGATAGTGGAGCCCATGCCAGCTGCATAAGAGAAGACCATTTCAACAGCTACAAAAACCTCTGTCCACTATAAGACAGGGAGAAGAACCATCCAGCCATTATATACTAAGGTTATCCAGAAGTTGGCCTCACTGCACCGGGCAACTCAAACCCTGGACATCTGTGATAGCGGAAGTGACCAGTCACCTGTGGAAGAAGATCCTCAGCAGGTGGATGAGGACTCAAGTCAACAGTCATCATCGTGGGGACCCAGGCTCAGAAACGCCTTAGGATCAATAGTGTGCAGCCCCATAAAGAGGCCAGTCATTGGTCTCTTTTTTTATTTTGATTATTTTCCAAACTTTTAACAATATTAATATTAAAATACTTAAAATTCACTATTTTTTTTTTTATTAGCATTTCACTCAATTACTGGTTTTAGTGGTATTACTGACTCTACTTGAATAGAGTAGAGTCTTAGAAACCATTATATCTGCACATCCGATTATTGGTACAGACATTTGAAGGTAAATATCACCCCCTTGAGAAATTAGGTTTTTAAATAAAATCTGTTATTGAAAGATGGGGCCGTGTTAACTAGGACTGTAACAGTTCTTGGTAAAAAACCGAACCATACGGTTCACCACCCACGGCTCAGTAAGCACTGGCACTGCGGTCGGTTCACCTCAAGTTTAATGATGAATCTGGAGCACAAGGTTTGGTGAAGAAAACAAAGTGTCAAACAGACACAGTTGCAACCTCCGCTAATGCACCTGAATGGATCTGTAGATGGATACGCTCCGCCTGTGTTTCACTGATGTTAACTTGATGACGTCACTGTTCTTCATGCATTGTGTGTAACTGAAAATGGCAAGTGGAGAAAACGAGCTGCTGATAGAGAACCCCCCTGCGTTTGTCCTTTCTGGGAATTTTTTTTTTTGCAGTCAATTACAACAGCGATGGTCAAAAACATTTACAAAACAGGCACTGTTTGCAGACATCGCCCGGCGCTAGTTGCCGCATACTGGTCATATATCTCAATTATGCGTGTGAGGGTTTAAAACACGCATGCAAGTTCTTCTTGTTTCCCCGCACGGCTGTAATCTATCGCTAGCGTCAATAATACACTTTAATGGCATTAAAATGCCGTTACAGTAATACATTGATACATGATTAATAATTTACTCCAATATCACCCAGGGAAAGAGCTGCAGGTGAGCTGAAACTGCACACACTCCCTTCCATTTTGAAGGAGGCATTCAGTGCTAATTCGGACAGACATGAAACAATAACTAAAGTGCTTGGGAGGGATGTTCATGTGGGATTTCCACGTATTATTAAAATACTCGAGCAGCATTATCACAACATCCCTTCTCGTCAGTGTTTGAATTGTGCCAGAGCTCTTGGGGGGTCCCCTCCTAACCAAACTTCAACCCCCCACCCCCACCATCATACCACATTATATTTATATATGTACACACACACACATATTTCCAAGTTACAACTCCATCAATTATTACATTCTGCATGATAAAATATAAAGATTACGCAGAGACCTGATTCTGTAATGGGGTTGTTCTTCTTCTGACTTTACTTTATTAAACAAAAACACAGAAAAGGATGCTGTCCAAAATAAAGAAATTTTACATGGTCTTTTCACTCTTTATCTCAGTGCAATGTAAACAATGTAAACAGAACATAAAGCAGTGGTGAAGAGAAATTTTCCTGAGACGGTGCATCTCTATGCACTGCTGTTTCTAACGACCCATAGTGGCCTATTTTTGTCAGCAGATTTGCCTCTCCCTGTTTTGCTAGCAGTTGACAGACAATGTTTCCCCCTCAGCCAGGACTGAATCTAGAGGTAAGGGTCAAACATCTTGAGAGGAGGGCCATTTATGTAAATAAACAGCACTGGAGAGAGGCTTCTGGTTCGAAGGCGATTCCTTGCAGCTGTGGCAGTGAAATTTAGAGCAGAGAAACCTCTTTCACATTCAGCTGAACTTACCAGGTATGTCTTGCTTGCAGTCAATAGCTTTTTAGGATCTTCCCATTCTGGTTATTGTTGAGTTTCCAATACCTGAAGTCCTCAACTGCCTCTCTACTTGGTACTCCAAGCTACTTTGCCAGGTCATGGATCTCTTTTCCCCCAAAGAAAACAAGGGACTCCCTATTTTTGGCCAGTTGAGGGGATACAGTGGTGTTAGAATCTTTGTGAGTTCGGGGTCAGGCATTTGTGAAGTTAGACTGTCAATGATGGCTTGGAGGAACTGTAACCTATTTATATTTTCCTTGCTGAAATGCAAGGGCACTCCTTTGAATTCTGCTTTGTTAAGACCTTCCTCCACTTTCTCCTTTGACTTCCCTGGTGAGGTCTTCATAGCCTTCAGCACCTCAATCGTCATACTTATTTCTCATGTGGCATCCATCAGAGAAGTGATTCTGCTCTGAAAAATAAGGAGACAACCTTGAACTGTAAGGAACAGTTTCACAAATCATGCTCAATGCCATTTTCTTGTTTAGGCTAAATTAAAAGAAAACCACTGTTGCCTACCTGAAGTTTCAGGGATAGACACTGAAGTTCACGCAGCACATCTTTTATGGTTGCCAAGTCCTTGACAAAACCACTGCATGTGAGGCGCTTCAGCAGCCCTTTGAATTTTTTTCATTCTGCATCTGAACGTGATCCATCTTCAGTAGATTTTCTCATTTGCTCAGCCAAAGCAGGAAAATCTCTCCAAACAGATGGTAAACACTTGACCAATCTTAAGCAGGCTGATGATAACATGAGAGGCCATGTCTGTAAGCTGTCTGGCATTTTTTGGTGACTGATGGTACAGTGTGTACAACATTGAAATAAATATCTCAAAGTGGTTGCAACCTGTGACTGACTTGAGTGCATCATTTACAGACAACTCAAGCCTGTGTGCAAGGCAGTGGATACTCTCCAAGAGAGGGAAGTCTTTCTTTAGCCTTGTTATTAGATCACTCTCTCTTCCGGTCATTACAGATGCTCCATCAGTTGTTATGCAAATCAGGTGAGACTTAAGACAGTCATCATCTAGGTCAGCTTCTAGAAGACTCTTTTTAAGAGCTTTGTATATGGCATCAGCAGTTGTTCCCTTCCTCCAGCTCAATCAAATCCAGAAATATATTTTCAATTTCACCTTCCCCTGTCACATTTCTCCTGAGGTACAGGATGAGGTAGCTTCTCCCAAACACTGTGCTTTCATCCACTGTAAGAGCAATCCATGAGCCAACAGTTTTAATTGTTGAGACAAATGTTCTTCTCATTTTATTGGCAATATGTGTTATATTAATGTAGGAGTGGTCAGATCTGTGACTGGAGCCAGTTTTTACTCCATTCATTTCTTGTAACTCAACCAAGCCATTCATTTTTAAGAATGCTAACCTTTCCTTTGCAACAAAATGTGCTGTTCTAAATGAATGCACAGTCTCAGAAAGAACTTTAGCATTTAACATGTCTGTTAAGGTGGGAAACACCTCTTTCTCTCTCTGTTGATTTATTTGTGTTGTCTTCTGGTGAGCTATGCTGTTTTTATGTTTGTAGATTTTCTTTCTCATGGCCCTGACATCCTTTGCTGAGACCTCTCCAGAAGCCCACTCCACTGATACCTGTATTCCCTTTTGTGTTCTAAACAGGTGCTTGGCATCTTTGCAGAATGTGCATCCTAACTTATTTTCATTTATGTATAACCAAGGGGAGCACTGCTGCCTCCATGCCTCAAGCTGCTGCTTGCTGAAGAACCTTCTCTCATCTGTACTAGAGGGTTGGGACAAAGCTGTGCTGATGGTCTGGGCTGGAGGTTTCCTGTTAGTTGTGCTTGCACTGACTAGTGTTTTCCTTGGGTTGGGCTGGTCTGTCTGTATTTCTTGTTGCTTGGGGTCTACTTGTGAGTGCTGCACTGATGTTAAAGTGGGCTGATTTTGTGTTTCACTGCTGTGACTCCTCTTAGGCTGGACTCTACAAGAAATTAATATACTCATCTAATGTTCTTAAGTGTCTTCCTTACATGCTTTTGAAATGAATTGTCTTACCCTTTGAAAAAGTCTCTAATGGCTCTCAACTTCTTTCCCTTTCTCTTGCCCATTTCTGTAAATATATTAGTATGTAGTACGTTTTAAAAAAATCACAAACATTCCCAGTTCACTATGATACAAAATTTACTATTGTTACTTCAGTCATGGTTACTACAATATTACTATAGTAAAGCCATGTTTTAAGATGGATATTATGGTATTACTGTAGTAAATCCATGGTTAATTTATATATATATATATATATATATATATATATATATATATATATATATATATATATATATATATATATATATATATATAAACATGGTTCCCACCAAAACACATGGTTACACCAATATTACTATAACTATGGTTAATATATGGATACTAAACCTTTACTGTAGTAAAATCATGGTTATTGTATTGACATTACCACCAAAAATGATTATTACTGAAATGGTTACTACAACATTACTGTAGTAAAGACACCAATATGGATAATATTATAGTCATGATTCCAACTTACATGGATGGTTACTACAATATAACTATAGTAAAACGTCCTGGTTACTTGCATAACCTCCGTTCCCTGATGGAGGGAACGAGACGTTGTGCCAATGTAGTGACACTAGTGGTCACTCTTGGGAGCCCGAGACACCTCTGGTCTTTGATAAAAGGCCAATGAAATTTTGGTGAGTGGTATTTGCATGCCACTCCCCCGGACATACAGGTATAAAAGGAGCTGGTATGCAACCACTCATTCAGGTTTTATGCTGAGGAGCCGAGACAAGGTCTGGCCATTTCAGCGGGTAGTTCAGTGTTGTGGCAGGAGGGACACTACGTCTCATTCCCTCCATCAGGGAACGGAGGTTACACAAGTAACCAGGACGTTCCCTATCTGTCACTCACTCGACATTGTGTCGATGTAGTGACACTAGGGGTCCCTATACGAAACGCCACAACTGGCTGAACTGTGTTACGTGAACTGGCGGTGTGTGACGGGCAGACCACTGTGTGCTTCATAGCCAGCACACCAGGTTGACACGTAACCTCCCCCATCATAGTTATGAGTGTCGAATGGCCCTTTGGGGACAAGTCGACTACCCAAAAGATAGAGACAGTCTAACCCAGTCGTGGCCTCTTTTCCCCTTCTTTTTTTCCACTCCCTAAAAAAGAAGGGGGTTATCCGACTGGGCTGCCAGGTCTAGTCGGGGGGTGTCCCACCCAAGGGGAGGACACCGCGGAGACCACACCTCGCCCAAAGGGGGGGAGGGGGATATTTAAGTGGAAAAATACGTCACATGGTCTTGACGACCAAGTGGAGAGTCTCAAGGTAGATCCTACCCAACGGGGGAGGAGTTACTACAAACATGGAGACTGGGGCAGAGGGGCTCTGCCCGAGGAAGATGCAGTTTGCCAACAGACAAACTAATTAGCGGAAGATATACATCGCATGGGGTTTACCTTACAGGGAACCGCCACATGCGGAGCACCTACCCCAGAACAGGGCTCTCAGTTAGCATGTGTACTGGGCCGGCAGCGAGTCTCTCCGAAAACTCGACTGCCACAGGGCTCGGAGGAAGTCAACCAGGGAACATAGATTGTGAACACTACTGGGAATTAATGGCGCATATCTTCAGCTCAAAAGAGGTGGAAGGTGCTATGTGCAAGCGATACACCCGGCCGGCTATCCCAGGCTTATCCGCTTGTATTGCGTGCCACTACCTGGGATGAAACCGGTTCCACCCGGAGGTTGTAGAACCTTGCAAAGGTGTTGGGTGTTGCCCAGCCTGCTGCTCTGAAAATGTCTGTTAGAGAGGCACCCCTGGCCAGGGCTCAGGAGGCCACTATACTCCTGGTAGAATGGGCTCGTAGCCCTATCGGGGGTGACACGTCCTGAGCATGATATGTCATAGCTATGGTGTCAATGAGCCAGTGGGCGATCCTCTGCTTGGAGACAGCGCTTCCTTTCTGCTGTCCACCAAAGCAGACAAAGTGCTGCTCAGAGATATATTGATCTCTCATGACCATTATATTGTGGTTACTATGATTTTACTACAAATACCATGGTTAAACTATGGTTACTGTTGTAAAACAATGATTGTTAGTTAAGGGCAAACCTGTTGAAATGTTTACCAAATAGATTATTCTTTGGATTTGGCAGTAAAAAAAATAATTCTGAACAAATCAAATACCGAACCGTACTGAAACCGTGACCCTAAAACCGTGATACAAATTCGAACTGCTACACCCCTAGTGTTGACTATGTTGGACCCATCAGCAAACCCACAAAACGTAAGTATAAATACTAGTCTTGGGATTGATGCCTTTTTCATGCATCAATAATCAGAACATTTTCCCGGTGATTTTTGATATCTGCATTTCTTCAGATATAAATAGGGCTGTGCATTGCACAATAATATTTGTCTCTTCATACATATTTCTCAACACATTTCTTGGTAAAGTGTGAGTGGCAGGCTAACTGAAAGGGGGTCACATACCGGATGTGTCTGGCAGATGACATGACACATTCTAAAATGAAACAACTATTTTCTACAAAGGTACGCACACGTCATACCTATGACTCCCAACTACAACTCTAGAGCCTGCTTAAAATTCTGCAGCACCATAGAGTGCAACCCACATAGTTTTCCATTAATCTACCCAAGTAATTAGAGAGAAGCCTTTATTTTGATCACAAATTATACATACATTTTTTGCATATATACAGTGAAATTTATTTGTTTTCACATATCCCAACCAAGCTGGGGTCAGAGTGCAGGGTCAGCCATGAAATGGCACCCCTGGAGCAGATAGGGTCAAGGGCCTTGCTCAAGGGCCCAACAGTGGCATCTTGGCAGTGCTGGGGCTTGAACCCCTGACCTTCTAGTCAGTAACCCAGAGCCTTAACTGCTGAGCCACCACTGCCCCTGTTAAGAGACATACTGTGTAGATTATTTACTCTAGCCATCATGGATGATATATTGTGTATATGTATATTTCATATAGTCTATTTTGTGGTTTGACAGCTTGAAAAGGCTACATACAGAGAAACTGCATAATAAATGTTGCCATTTTTAATTGTTCAGTTTGCACAGTTACACCAGTTTCATACACTAACCTGCAAACTCATCAACGTCACTGTTCATTCTTGAAAAGTACAAAAACCTTTGTAACAGTCGTGTGCCTGGTGACTCCACAACTTAGTTTCGACTGCCACCTGCCACATCGACACATCCTGTCTGACAGTGAAACCTGTGCCTTGTCCTACCCGTGACCGGCTTCAGTAAATGTTATCATCCCTTTGTGGTCTCCCAAAGCTATTACGCCAGACTACATTAAATAGAAGGCCAACTCACAGTGAATTGGAAAGAACAGAAATTGTGCTTTTAATTTAAATGCTGGCTTATGCCTCAAAAGCATATTGAGAAAATAACGTACTGATCAATAATCGATATATCAATATTTTATAACAGTCCTAATAAATACCAAATTCATGTGCCACCAAGATCAAAACCTATATATTCATGTGCTGAATCATAAAATGATTTTGTGTTATGTCTATCACTCTAAATAATTAGATTAAGTTATTGAGTTAATACTGGTTCATACTGTTTAACATAGCAGTCTCAAATAAGCACAAGACCCTTCAAAAAAGGTGTTAGAATACTGGTATAGCAGGTCAGTTGTGTTCATTTATATTCTGACTTTTTAAACCAGAGCTAAAGCATCATTATAGCGAGTTATTGCTGCGTTCAGTTGGTGGGCTGTCAGATAAATCCATGGTCTGGTGGTTGCTTTGTGCACGATAGCATAGTAGGCCTATAAATATGCAACTGCCAAATGTTTGGAAGAAATGTTAATGTTCTTAATTAAAAATGTGACTAATCCATCAGCAGCTGCATCGTGTTTAACTTCTATTCTGATGGATGTGATAGAGGCAGTAAAGATGACAGCGCAGGCTGGCCAGTTGCATTTTACAACCAAGGTCCCTTTACCTTTTGGTCATTCATGGAAAATTCACTTTTTTTTCTTTTTTTTTCTTTCAGAATACTGAAAGATAATAAATAAATAAATAAAAACATTTAACATTTATTAGTTTCTCTTTCTGATATGAAAATTGAATGACCAGAAGGTACACAGACCTCTAAAGGTGAAACTTATACAATGGAGAATTTTTTTAAGCCTGAAAAATTAGCTACTATCAATATGGTATAAATTTTAAATTTTTAAATAGCTTATACTGTAATCTCTGATTAACAAGTACTAACTGACAATATTTCATGCTTTCTGATCTATTTAAGTGTACCCAATAGATGCATTATTGATTTCCATAAACAAAACTTTAATGTATTATTTATCTGCATGTTGGGTGCATTAAGTTTAGTAATGCAGAATTAATCTCTGGCATGTAACTAAAAGCACTTCTCAAATCTGATGATCCTCCAAGCTTTTTTCACACACCGCCTGTTATATATGTCCTGGAGGGAGGGAAGCTCACTTCCGATGATGTGTCTGGCAGTTCGCACCACCCTTTGCAGGGCTTTGCGGTTGTGGGATGGATGGAGGATGTGGCGGTTCATTCCAAACTTCCTCAGCCATCTCAGGAAGAAGAGGCACTGATGAGCCTTCTTCACAAGGGCCTCAGTGTGGACCGACCATGTGAGTTCCTCAGTGATGTGGACACCCAGGAACTTGAAGCTGCTGACTCTCTCTACTGGTGCTCCGTTGATGGTGATGGTGATGGGGCTGTGTTCTCTTTCTCTTCTCCTGAAGTCCACCACAAGCTCCTTTGTCTTACTGACGTTGAGGGAGAGGTTGTGCTCCTGACACCAGTGTGTCAGAGTGTGCACCTCCTCTCTGTAGGCTGTTTCATCATTGTCAGTGATCAGACTGACCACCGTCGTATCATGTCGTATCATGTCGTATCATGTCGTATCATGTCATATCGTCATATCTTGTGGCGGGATGTACACAGCAGTGATAATGACCACTGTGAATTCCCTTGGTAGCCGAGGGAATTCAGGGAATTCTGTATTGGAAATACTTGCTTTGCTATATGGAATGGTCTAGAATGTTATGTTTCATTAACATTTTTATTACATCTCTAATCTAGCATTAGGCCTATACAACAATTATAGACTGGCACGCGTAGATTTTTGCCCATTCCCTTGATTTTGCGTTACTTGTAAACACTTTTACCGGCGTTCTGGTGGCTCCAAGGTGCTCAAGTGTGCATGCCTGCTTATGTTCTGCCGTCAACACCAGAGAAAAGACAGATGATTTCAAATCATATAAACAAACTTTTATTGTGTTGTTGTTTATTTTAATGAGCTGAATTTTGATAGTTATCAGCATATTGTTATGTACGTAAATGCACTCACTTTTTGTATCACTCTGCATAGGTGTCAGCTGTGTTCCACATAATTCAGATGCAAGTCAGTAAGTTGTTCAGTGACAAAAAATGGTTGATTCTGTTTTGGCTTTGTTTGGAAAAAGTTTCATCAGTGGAGCCAAAATATACAAAATAACTGGCCATATTGTGTCAAAAATGTAAGTTACTAGATATTAGTTTTAGGGAACCTCTATGAGCACAGATGTCGTTAAGGTCAGAAAGGTATAAGTAACCACTCAGATTAAGCAAAGCAAATAAAATATTTCTTTCAAATAAAAAAATACAGTTTAAAATATTTGTTATGGGGCCCCATGTACCTATGGGCCCCTAGAATCGTTACCACCTTTAACCTCATTAGCTACGGCCCTTTGCCCAATGATTGGGAAACCCCCATTTTTGCTCAGCAGAGACATATACCTGTACTTCTAATTTAGCATTATCACACGAGCAGATGCAGCAATATCACAGACATACATGACGAAATGATGAGGCTCATTAATATGAATATTAATTAGGCTATGCACAAATATTTCAAATAATGTTTTATTATTTTGATAAATAAATTACTGGTGTGATATATTGATCTAGAGATCAGGTCTGTAGGAGTGTGTTTGCTCATTTTCAAGTCAAACCCGAAATGTAAACAATAGCATTTGCCAACAATTAAATATATATATATATATATATATAAAATACATTTTCATTCTTGCTTTCTAATTCAAATAGACAAATGAACATTTATCATCTTCAATTTGATAACTTTTCCCAACATTTGCCACTGTCGGGCCTGGGATTTTTGTTAGTCAATGGATCAATGCATGAATTAGTAAAGTATGACAAGTTATATGGCTAATATTCAGTATAACAGCACCACTGCAAGTGTGATATTGCTTAATCATATTAATTGTCTTTGCATATGTAGTAAAAATGTAGATAATAAAAAAGATTTACTTCAAAACATGTTGTATAATTTCTGCATAGGTTTGCTGCTTTAAGCACTGTGCATGTTGATGCTGTGAAAAGCAAATATGAATCTCCATCCTGAAGTTATTGACACAAAACACCTGCAACAAAACAGAAATCACAGGATGAGACGTGTTGTTTTTCACCTCAACTGATTTTGATGAGAGAATTTTGATTTTGATAGGAGGCAACCAGGAGAAAAGTGGAAGTAGATGCAGTTCCCCTCAAACTCTGCACAGATGGCGTCTCTCTCACACTCTGCTGAGAGTTTGCTTATTAAACAGGTGGGTAAATATCACAAAAAACACCAAGCACACACAGGTGAGCACTGCAGGCCAATACACTAGCTTTTTAACTTTTGTTCAATGACAATGTCTAAGGTACAGTATTCTCAGCAGGCATTCTGGAGGTTATGAATTATCCTTATACTGTGCAATAAAGATCCAAACAACAAAAACCTATAGAAATAAATTGGAAATTTATCATGATGCATGTTCATGGTGTAGGAATTTTGTTAGTATAAATGCACACGGTATGGATTAAAGTGTTCGTGTACCTTCACCATATGTAAGGATTTTTATAATAGAAATAGCCGCTTTCGACCACCAATATAAAAAAGATAAAAGACAAATAATCCGATTAGTTGTCTGAATAAAATTCTCCACCATTAAAATCGTAATACAACGACTCATTGTATCCACTCACAATTTCTATTGTAAGGAATTAGCTTTAATAAGGGAATTATGATTAAGGAAGAGGTAAGAGATGAGAGAATGGAGCTTCCTTGGTGGGGAGGCTTTGTACTGTTGAGATTGGCCACACCCCAAAGGTGTCAGAAATGAGATGTCTTCTGTGGGGTCACATGAATGTCATTTCTGTCCCTCTTTCTGAAGGTGATAAGTATTTTGTCTCAAAATATTTTTTTTAATTTCAGGGATTTTCAAATTTGCAACATTTTAAAAACGATTAAAAATGTGATAAACTTTCCTCAAAATCAAACTTTAGACACCACACAAAAAGATCTCATGAATTATGAAAATTTTGAAGTGCATAGTGACAAACAGGTATTAAGGAAAGTACTGTGTTAGTTTTTGTTGCTATCTAGTGTTTTGGGAGAAAATCAAATCAAAGGAGCCTTTAATACCACGGCACCTTTAGCCCTGTTCTACCATATATATATATATATATATATATATATATATATATATATATATATATATATATGTATATATGTATATATGTATGTATGTATATATGAAAATTTCAATATGTGCTTTGCATCTATTGCCATTTTTCAGATTTCTGTATGGGTGAAGTAACTTCTGAGAAAACATGATTTGTTCGCTGATACCACAGGGTTTGCTATTTTGTTATCTGTGCAATGGTATTTATAATCTACAAGATTACTTCATCAGCACCACTGTAATTTGAGTGTACTCCATATCCAAAGTGTTTTAAAACATATAGGAAATCTCATTTAAACTCTTATCTATTCTCTGCTGCCCATGAGAAGGCGCTCAAAGCTATGGCCCCTGTCCCGCGAGGGTTGCTCCACTGTTTGGCGGAATGTACCAACGCAAAGGAGAGGGGGTTCTCTATTTATATGGACAAGGCTCCGGGACAAGCAAGCGCTGTGTGTAGAAACTTCAGCACCTGGACAGCGACCTCCGCGAAACAAGCATCAGTCAGATGGTGCTGAACACAGCGCGACTCACATCGCTCTACGCAAAGACATGGCTTGAAATTCTGCGATAAAGTGCTCCTCTTAAGTCTTTTGTTGTTTAAATGTCTAATCGTTGCTTTTAAATATATTATCACTGAGTGGCACTGCCGAGAAACGTTGGTTAGTGCGGCGTCTCCTCATCTAGGCTTCATTCTGTGGAACTGCTCATCCGGACAGTGCAGTGCAGCGCAGGTTGTGGCACTAGGAGGAAAAGTAACTGTGAAGGCGCGCGCATCTCAGCTCATATCTCAGCAGCGCAGTACGCGAAGATGCAGCGACCCACCAGGACCGGGTTGAAGCTCTTGCTGTGGATTTTTAGTCACCTCAGCATCTCTCAGGCAGCTTCTCCATCATCCCGTAAGTTGAATCTTATACAGTGCCTCGTGCTACGTGCCTCTTTTGCAGTGTTAGGGCATTTGGTAGACATGGCACCAGAGCTCACACGCTGGTGTACACGAGTGAATAAGTCGGGCTGCATTTATTCCAGAGCTGTAACCGTTGTAGTTGTAAATACTTTTAAACACCTTGCATTCTTTTCACGATACAGGTTTTGCGTTGAATGCATGACGATTGCATTCCATTTCAGACTGGCCGTGCAAGGATCAACAATAATTTTTAACCCTTGACAAGTGATGACAGATATCTCGGTGGCGTGCATGACATTTTAATCCAAACTAAGACTTAAAACCATTCTAAGCATTTTAAATAAGTAATAAATAAGTATCAACATTTCAACGACAGTTTACCCTCATCAGTCCGGTGGAAGAGCTATAGGCTATGAAGGGAAGGAATTTCGATATCCTCATCCTCCACAAGTCGCTCCCGGACTCGTTGAAGTATACATGTTTTTAGGATGCAGTATCAGGATGTTTGTGGCCGTTCACACCGAACGCGGTCTTGCGCTAAAAAAAAGCTAGACGCAGCGCTACGAAAAGAGAAGAACGCAGGTGTCTCGAGACGCGCTTTTAACAGTTGAAGTTCTTTTTAACTTGACGCAGAGTGAGACGCTGAACAAACAGCGTGACGCTAAGGTCAAAGAATTTACTCTCTCTGTGGTGTATCGCCTCATGAAAGTGCCGTAAACTTTAGGTCTTGACATAACACCTACTATGTTTAAAAACCATGACAACATTTCATAGTGGCATTCATTAATAACATTAACAAACATGATTAGGTCATATAGCCTAATGCTAAACACCTTTTGATCATTAGTTAAAGGACATCCAGATTTAATGAAACTTTGAGACTTTAG
This sequence comes from Myxocyprinus asiaticus, assembly GCF_019703515.2. NCBI lineage: Eukaryota > Metazoa > Chordata > Actinopteri > Cypriniformes > Catostomidae > Myxocyprinus > Myxocyprinus asiaticus. The sequence continues at coordinate 18,390,438 of NC_059384.1, forward strand.
AAATAAAATGTTAACTTTAATAAGTTTATTCACTTCAATAAGGCTGTTTATTGGTGAGTAAGTTGCAGAATAATAAATACACTGTATTCCTTTTTGAATTAGAAAACATATATATTTTAGAATTTTTATTTTATTTTATTTTATTTATTTATTTACTTTTTGTTTAAGACTAATTTTATTTAGTTTTATGTTCTTGGAAACTGTATGATGTGGGATTAGGCAAAGCTTTCTTATAGCCTGAAGCGCTCACCAGTTTAATGTCACTACATTATTTAATTACTTGGTTAATTGCCTTAAGAGTTAGCACTGGGAAAATCAATAGAGTAAAGGATAAATTGGTTCTAGAAATAATTGGATGGTAGGTCTTATAATATAAAATCCATGTTTTTGCTAAAGCACCACATAGTCAACAATTTTTCAGCCGTGAGAAATTATGAATGTCTAATATCATCAATATTGATTAAAAAACACACTTCATAAATGATTCTTCAAATGTGCAAGTAAATGAGCAGGTAGCCAGGAATAATCGGATTAAGACCTGAGAATATTTCATCATTTAATGGACAAAATTATAAGCAGCCAAGATTTACTTTAATTAAACTTAAGGCAAAATGTGGCCAAAAGTGCCAAGCAGTGATTCATCATCAGATCATTTACTTTAAGGGTATTTTAAAGAAATGTCTTTCCTGTTTTGTGGCTATATGTGGGGATATAAACATCTGTCTCCCTCTGACTTCCCAGGAGTCTGAAAAAGAAAAGTAACTAGATTGATTTGGGTTATACAGCGGCTACTGAGACACAGAGTTAGATAGAGCTCCTTTATTGTTCATCTAATTTTCACTTAGTATAGCTATCTGAAAATATAATTTCAGCACAATGGTCACAAGGTTAAAAAGAACAATCATTTGTATCTTAATTAGTCTGGATAATGGATAAGACTATGGTAATTTCATTAATCTTATCCCACACACGACCAGCGCTGCTCGCCGTCATATCTGGCACTCTCTGTAGCAGGCATAGAGAGGCAAAGTGACAGCTCACTGACCTGATCAGAACAAAGTTATTTTAGTCGAATGTGAGGATGCCATTGTGGAAGTTCTCCAGTGCCAAAGGTTTAGAACATACACTGTTGAAAGTTAAAATGTGCAGTTGTTACCTTAAGGAGCTATTCTATCTAATTTAGTAACCTGATGTAGTCAGGTAAATTTAGTCATATGATTTTTGACAAGTTAATTTAGATGTTGCCACATTAAGCACATCTTTTAACCTACCGAACAACATCATTTTTTACAGTGTAAAAAATTGAGGCAGGAAATCTAAATTGTTTTAGACAAGGAATATCTATTTCAGGAATGCAGTCTTTTCACAGTTTTATTAATGGAGATTTCCTTTGGTTATATTTCTGGGGGCATTTTTAAAATAATATTTATAGATGGTGTCATCCCACTGTATTTTACCTTAACACTGCTGTTCTATCATTAAGCAGCAATTACTTAGAACTGAAGATAGTTTTCTTTGTTACCCATAATCAACAAAACAACTCTTTTATTTGAGGGCTCGCAAAAGCACAGCAATTATGACTGATCATTACTGTGCAATACAATGCTTTCAAAACATTGAAATTAAACCCACTCGTCTGGTTCAGTGCCTTAGTTGCACAACCTATGGGAAAACAAGACTGCTGCCTCAAGAAGTAATGCTTGGACACCTGAGTTCAAGGCAATTTGCTTGTCCTTACAAAACACAGAGAAGGAACAAGTCTGTTTGTGTGCAAGGCTCCATGTTAAAGCAAATTTACTGTGTAAATTTAAAGTTTGTAATCCCCAAAACATATAAAATGATACATTTAATGATAACAGGCATCTTCATTTTTGTTTTGGTGTGCCGTTCCTATGCCACGACTTTTCCATGTAAAAGCAAATTATAGCTGAAGTCTGTGGGTTGTTTCTGAGGGATTGTTCACCCAAAAATTCTCTCAGAATTTACTCTCAGGTTGTGGTTTATATGCATATATTAAGAAATTATATGATAAGTGTGGGTGAGAAACAGATCAATATTTAAGTCCTTTTTTACTATAAATTCTCCTCCCTGCCCAGTAGGTGGCGATATGCTCAAAGAATGCGAATCGTCAAAAATAAAAGAAGATTGTGAAAGTGAAAGTGGAGATTTATAGTAAAAAAGGACTTAAATATTGATCTGTTTCTCACCCACACCTATTGAATCGCTTCTGAAGATATGTATTTAACCACTGGAGTCATATGGATTACTTTTTTGTTGCCTTTACATGCTTTTTGCCTTTAAGTTATGGTCGCAATTCACACATTGTATGGTCCTACAGAGCTGAAATATTTTTCTAAAAATCTTTAGAAGAAAGAAAGTCATACACATCTGGGATGGCATGAGTGTGAGTAAATGATGAGAATTTATATTTTTGGGTGAACTATCCCTTTAATTTCATTGAGTAAATTGGCTATTAAGCAATGACAGGATCCGACAGCATTTGTCTTTGCAGAGGTGCAGAGATTCTAAAATGCTCCTAATGAGGTATTTTGTTGCATTATATAATTGATTTGAAATTGGTTTGATATCAAAGGCAAAAAGCTTTATAGCCAAGCTATTTTTCTTATATTAATCAAGTTAAGTTTTCACTAGGCCATAAGGTCAAACTGACCTTTTTATATTCTCTCCAAGTAATTTCTTGGTTTATGCTGTCCTCTTGAAATTAACCAATTCAATCTTTGTGATTATCAAGACGTTTGGATATTAGCCAGTTTATAACAACTGCTGTTACAAGAGAATGATCAAAAAAGATGTGCATATTAATGAGATGAATTGAGATGAGATGGAGCCAGTTTACTGACCGGTCAATGCAAGGCATGAATTAGATCTCCCTTATTAATATCCCCCACTGAAATGCAATGGTATCTTGCCATCGATTATCATATATACTGTACCACCTAACTTCCTCTCTTTATCTCCTGTTGCTCTCACTTGTCAGTAACATGCAGCTATCAGCTGAATCAGAAGGGGACATTCATTTTGTCTTTGCATTGTAGTATATCTTCGTGTTCAATATCTGACAAATGCCGTTGTTTATAGTTTATTGTTACATTGCCAAAACATTTTGTTTTCCCTTGAGATGGATGAATGATGTTTTTAGAGGTTTTGTTGGGTGATTCATGCATTGTATTTTGACAGCCAGTGTTTCCTAAAAGCATCCAGCTCACAGTTAACTAATCACTGTAGGTTTAAAATCTGTAAGGAGTTCCACTGACATTTTTTGAGCATTTAACAGGTGAAAAATATTTCCTTTGCCAGACCTGAGCTGTCTGATCGACTAAGAGCAAAGACAGAACCTACGGTACTTCTTCCCAGCCTAAGACGCAGTGAATGACACACACAAACACACAAACTTGCTGTCTGTCTGACACTGTCTCTTATGTACACACATATACTATTTTCTCTCTCTCTCTGTCTCTCTCTCTCTCTCTCTCTCCCTCTCTCTCTCTCTCTCTCTCACACACACACCCACACACTTCTATACCCACACATACAGTATACAAGTGTTCAAGCACATACACACACATAGAGTTCCTCTCCATTTTCTCCAGGCAGGGGGACGATGTTATGATTGTAGGCTCTAGACACAGTAGTGAGCTTTTTATCTAATAGCACAGTAGCTGCTGTACTCTGAGGGCTCTTGCACTTGTCTCTTAAAGCAGACCAGTAATAAAGGGAAAGCACTCTCCACTGGCATGGACATACCACTGTATATACAGTACATTCCCCGCCAAAATTAAAAAACAGTCCCAATGTAGTCAGCATTTATTTGAACCAAATGCATTATTAATTCAGTATCAATGTTTGCACTTATATTATTTTGGCTATTTTATTTAAGTGCTATGACTTTTACCTAGACCTAGACTAATTTCTCCTAGATTTTCGGTCTTTTTTTTTTAAACACAACCAGTTACTGATTTAATTCATTTTGCAAGTGTAATATATAACTAATTGAGTCTCACTCAAAAATGTTTTTAGAACCTCAGCACTGGATGTTTCAAAAAATGTGATTAGATCATGGTCTGCATGATTTATTTATGATCTGATGTTACATTTCTACAGTCCAAAAGTATTTAGACCCAAAAAAAAAAAAAAAAAATGTTTTGTGTTACTTTCTCCTATCCCAATTTAATGTGCAGAGATGACCACAAGTAAGTCAATCAGGTTGACTTCCCGAAGAATGTCAACACTGTGGCACATAATCGGTGAGTAAACTAGTTTAAAACCACATTAAACTGCCCGACATTCTAAATAGCACTGACAAGATGAACAAGAAAAAACACTGTGATGTGCACAAATGACAAGTCTTTTCACACATCACCAACCTGGAATTTACTACAGTAACTCTAAATTAACTTTAGGCAGAAACAGATCTGATCTTATCACTTCAGCTCTATTGATTTTGGCAACATTATGAGGGTGAGGGAATATAATAATTTTTTTTACTACTTATAAATGTTTATATTTTGTTTTAATGTTTTTTTTTTTTTTTTTAAATGTGTTTAGGGTAGACCTACTGTTTATAATTACGAAAATGCCATAGTTTGTTTTATAGAAATCATGTTACATCTAACCATGGTAGTGAACATCCATGCTTCCATGTGCTTACCATGGTCTTATTACAAATACCACTGTTAAAACTATAACAACTAAAAACTAAAAAAACTAAAAAACTAAATAAAAATAAAATAAAAAAAAAAAGGATACATTTTCATTAGGGCAAAATGCACTCATTTAAAAAATTATAGAAAAGATGAAATAGAAATGCCAAAATCCTAAAAAAAATAGGCTAAAATATTTTTTAATAAAAGAAATTATAACTGGTTTTGTTTACCTTCAGACATTCCAAAAAAAATGACTGAATTTGAATAAAAAAAAACCTGATGAAAGGAGAGTTACAACTGTCAGAATAAATTAGCCACATAAATTAGGTGTTAACATTTCATAGGTGTCATAGATAACCTTACTGTTTTTAATATCAGAAAAATGGACATCTGCATCTTACTCAAAATCAATGCCGTACTGAAGAATGAGCGTTTCATTGGGACAAAGTATGCAATATTATTTGCCATTTCACTTATTTTTGAAATATAATACAAATAATGTCACTTTCATTATTAGTTTGTCCTCAAATTTTTAATTTGACAGGCCCCAAATATATCCCTCCATCTTCTTGCATTCAAGAAATGCAAGGTTTGTTCTCACATTCATGATGCGTAAGCCTGCTTAAAAATATTATTAAAAAAACAAAACTGTAAAATTATGTAATGCATCGAAGTAGCATCAAGCAAATTAAGCAAGTAACACAAATGATGTAGGGGGGCATTCATCCAAAAAAGGTTGAGAACCACTGTCATAGAGGTTTCCATCATATAATTATGTGCCGAATGCAAATGGTTTCCGCATCTCACACCGTGATTCTCGCAGTGCTGTAACAATCAGAGGTGCGCGTTTGAAAGATCGAGACCGGTCTGCAAATAAAAACGCACCTGTTCTGGGCTTGTGCTGCTCTGTCCATGAAGCCATTGAAGATTCGTACAGGTGCATTAGCAGAGGTTGTGACTCCACCTGTCTATTTGACGCCATCAATCCAGATACTTCAGATGACCACGGTACAAATGCGTACCAACCCGTATAATGGAGAACTTGTATATTCCAAGTCTAAATAAATGTTCAAGCAATGAGGAACTTGATGATAGATTTGATTAATATGATTTATAAATGCCCCCATTTGTGACCTAACAACCCCCTCTCAACTAATTTGCTCTCAGCGCCTCTTGGCATCCTTTGAACGCCCCCTGGGGTGCAGTACTGCCCCGTTGAGAACCCCTGCAAAATAGTCACTGGTGAAGCATCCTTCATAATATCATGATATTGTTGTGATTTATATATTGTTTGCAAAACATTACATTTTGTCAGGATACATAGCTACTTTTGAATGGCTGTCAATAGAGAAACATGCTTTTTGCCCGCATAGTGGTGTAGTTATGGCATCTACCAGTAGGGGCTAACGGCCAAAGCGAACCAGCCAAACCCTGTCACATTGAGTTCAAAATGTTAACTGCTGGCTCAACCAAACAGTACACTCTCAATCCACTACTTAAAAATCTTATGGAGTTTCGTTTCTTTGCCACAGTGAGCTTTGGCTTGCTCACTGAGGGCTTTATGACATTAAGGAATGATTTTCTGTAAAGCTGCTATGAAACAAAAACACTATACAAATAAAACTGACCTCTTGACTTGACAATAGCAGAATGGAATAAGATACATTCGGTACATTGTGACCAATTCACAATCCCAGTTGTGAATGAAGAATTAAATTATGCAACTTTCGACAGGCCCTTTGCAAGACTCTATAGTTGCCAGAACTATCTAAAAAGACAGGTGTTTCTTTACTAAACATAGATTGGAATAATTCAAACCCATGGACAGGGCAGGGCAAGGCAGGGCAATAGAGCAGGGCCATGCTGCATTGGGCTCTTGTGCTGTCTGGCTATTATTTCTGCAGGATTTATTCCACCACAGGAATGCAGGTCAAATCCAGCACAGAGTGATGAGCCTGTTTCATTCTGTATTCACCATTAACATCTACTACAAAATTTCCACCAGGGTTTAATGGTCCGCTCTCTTATAATGACTTTGGATTACTGTGGTTTGAAATGTTGATGATGGGAATTGGTAAAATCTCAGGGAGCGAGAAGGATGAGTGAATGTGTGTGAGTGTGTTTAGGAAACAGAAAGCAAGAGGAGAGATTGTGTTTTGAATAATAGAGTCCACAGTGAGGAATTTGTCATGCTGTGGCTGTGTTCGTATGCGAAACACAGTCCTATACCTCTGGGAAATATGCAGCCTCATTTTCACAATCATAATCTGAGTGTTCAGCAGGAGATTATCCATATCATTGTGTCGGAGCATCGTGCCAAGCTCTGTATTGTATTAAATCTGCAACATTTAAAATCACGTCAAGCTTCAGACACCTAAAGCTTGAAATAAACCATCTTTCTCATGTTATTCCCTGTGTGTGCATATGATTAGCCATTATTTGCATTTCCAATCTTTTATGATTATCCCCATGGTTGTTCACCATACAAAAACATAGGAAAACATACCTGAAATTGAAGAATAAATGATTACAATTTTAAGAATATTTAAACTTTATATTTTGAACATAGACTGACTTTATCCAAATTTTTAGCTGCATATTCATAGGGCACATCAAATCACTGCTTGAAAAATGCCTTTTCTAAGCTTTCACATTGGGCACTTTGAAATACATAAAAAAATTGGTCTGTTAATCTTTGTGATTTCACTGAATAACTCTCATAAAGAGGAGAATTTTGGAAAACCTTGGATGCAATGCATGGTAGTTTCCTAAGTATCTGTAAAGATCACATTTTAAATTCATATCTCACACGGTCAAGTGTGGGTGACACATTTTTTAACTTTTTTGATTTAACCAATTTGAAGTTTTACAGAATGCTCATAAGCTCTTAGAGAGCAAGACATGAGATCTGATTGGATCAAAAATGAAAATCTAATTTCCTCTTATCACAGCTTATTTGTACTTGAAGTCAAAGGCAAATGTTCATTCTTTGCAGAATGAATCAATTTGCAGCTTTTTAAAAATGTCTGGATGTATCAAGTACCCAGACCAATGACAGGATACATTTAACGGTAGATAACTCTGCTCCTCTAAATATTTGATTGGAATGAATTAATTTGTATTGATTCCCCTACAGAAGCTCATATCCTGTAAATTTGAGTCACTCTGCTCTTGCTCTGTGATCTTGCCCTTTCATGGTCTGCATCTGTTCTTCATCTCACTCAATAATACATGTCAAACATCTGACAAATGGCACACAAGTTTTTCTTTCTTGTCACTACTTTGTGATCTATCCTCAAACTCATGAATTAATCTATGGACTAATTACTAATGCACTATGCTATGTAGCTCTGTGACCCTTGCAATTCTTTGTTTTAATGCCAGTGACGGGATAGAATAGCACTTCCAAGTATTCACCATCCACAAATGAAAGCGAACAGCACACAGAGAAAGAAAAGTGCTGTCTGTGTGTTTCAAGGTTGCACTGTCACTTCCTGTGATTGCAGGGGCGTCTCTTTGTTGTAAAAAGTGGTGGGGACAGTTTGGGGGGACATCATGAAAATTGTGAAACTTAGGAACCCCCTTTTTTTAAATGACAAAATAATTAATTGCTTTCAATAATAATGTTTTTGGTGTGCTCCTGACACCTCGTTTAATTGAATGCAATGTCACAGTAAAACATTTAATGTGACCTCCCGGAGCGAGGAGCACTCCTTCACAGTACGAGTAATCGCATTAAAATAGCCCACCATATAGTTGTGTTTTGGGTCCATCACAGGCTTTTTAACTTCTTCGTATGGTTGCACCACAGAGAGAAGCTTTGTTTTCAACTCATCAGCTAATTGGGATGCATTTCCCAAATGCATCGTTAGCCAACTATAGTCGCAAGTTCCATCGTTACCAACATAGTTCAATGATTTGGTGTTTCCCGAAACCGTAGTTCCAACGAACATTTGCAAACAGCATTGCAAAGCTGTGTGGTTGGAACTATAGCCCTTTACCTGTGGTTAGAAGCATAGTTCCTTGTTAGTTTGCTGTGTGGACATCATTTCACTTTGCTGAGGCTTCTATATCTTATATATAATGCAACAAAATTCTTCTATAAATCACCCCTACACTTCTCCAGATTGCATGTCTATGCAGAGGCACTGGTTCTTGCTTAAGAGTATGCCTCTTTTCTATTTTTTTTCTTTGCCTCTAATGTCAGTCTCTGCACTCTCTCCTCCTGCATGCTGAATGTCAATGGGCCTTTGCCATAGCTGCCTCTCAGCTATAGCAGGGAATTATTATCCTTCTATAGATGTCAGCTGCAAATGGCCCTTTCTGGAAAGAAGCAACAGGTTACATGGTGCCAAGACTCGAAGGAGAATTTCTGTTCATTAAAATGTTGCTTAGATTTTTATGCTAAGTTTGTTTGGGGGAGTATTTCGCATGTGCTTTTTTGTGTAACAATGTATCGCTCACAGCATTTCTAGAGCAATGTTTGTCAACTGGCAGGTTGCAACACAAAAAATGAATCAGAGGTCTGTTCTGATAAGGTTGCAAATAGCAGAGAAAAAAAATCAATGCTAAATGCAAATAATAAAATGCAACTAACTATATAATTTATTGAATAGTAAGGATAAATAAATAGGCTTATCAACTTTTAAAAAAGAGGAAAAAATGCTTCCCATATCTTTTGTTGTGTGTCCATTTAGGCTCTTCAGTGTTTTGGTGCAAATTCATGTCACTTTTTAATATGGCTAATGCTGATATAATATTTGGCACAGTATGCTTGACAATCCACGTGTTAAGCTGGTAAACACATCTCTTCTGTATTTTTTTATTTTTTTATCCATTTACAGAATTTACAAATTTTCCCATTCAGCCTATCTTAAGAATTTCCCATGTTTTTGGGCCTATGCAGTTCATGGAAATAATTACAAATTACATGCTTTATGTTTAGGACATTTTTGTTAATTTTGTATGATAAACAACTTTAGTAATGTGTTGGATCGCAACTTGATATCCAATATAAAATGTACTGTAGGTCCTGAATAAAAGCCAATTGAGAACCTAATGCATTAGCCTTAAGCATCATCCTACGACTGCATGTGGGATTGTGGGTGGAAAATTAATAATGGTGTGGGCTTTGCTGAACAAACGTTAGTTAGGTACTCAAACCACTCCACCAATCATGCTATTTAGACCCCCTTTCATTAACTCTCTCAGTCATTATATAGGCTACTGTAGTAGGCTAATACATTTATCATGGCTTTAGTTAATAAACAGATGGATGTGTAGTGAATTTTTACATTCCACTACTATCTCTCAGTTGAAAGATTGTCTGAGAGCCCCTTATGGCTTTGTATCTTTTACTGAGGTGGCTAGTGGGGTAGCTGGACATTAGCATTAGCTTACTAATTTGCTAAGTAAACAGCACTCCCTTGCTTGTCTCTCTCACAGGGGACACAATTCTAAAAGAGCTCCTTGACTTGTTTATGCTTGTTGATCTATCCTCAGCGAGTGGCCTGTTTGGTCAGTGTAGGGTATTTTTAAGAGAAGTGTGAGTTAGCAAATGACATGTGCAAGTCGTAATGGGAGATGGAGAGGCACTTAGTGGACAACTAAAGGGCCATGTGTTACATGTTGTCTGACAGAGAGTGTATGTGTGGGGGGTGTTCTCACCTTTGGGACCAGAATTGCATGGCACAATATTGTAGCTCTGTTGGCGTAGATTGGATCGTGCAAACCTGCCTAGATTACCACCGGCATTTAACAAGCAGTCATTGAACGCACGCAAGCATGGAGTTTGTTTACAAGTGCAAGCAGCATCCCATCCCATGCCTCGTCAGACCCTGATAATTAACACCACCACTCAAGATTATAATACATTTGTGTAATTTGCATTCAGCAAGCTGTTCCATTGAGTATTTTGAAGATTATAAGCATATTGTTGCAATGTGTTGGCCTCATGAATTGGTTTTGTGGAGTAGTGCAGAATGATATTTTTTAACTTCCTGTTTAGAAAAGAGACATTTTGGAAGGTCTAGTGTTGAGGTGTTCCACATCTGTACAGTAAATTCTTCCAGCTAGGTCGGGCAATCAAATACTTAGTCCACAAACTGAATACAGCATATGGTGGAGCCCAGTCCAGCCCACAGGATGATTTGACAAAAAAAATAAATAAAATAATAATAATAATAAAAAAGCTTAAAAATGAGTGCCAAATACCATGTATGTAATAAATGGGTCAAAAAATTGTCATGAAAATTACACTCACTGAGAACTTTATTAGGAACAATGTGGTCCTAATTAAGTACCCGATATGGTCTTCTGCTGTTTTAGCCCATTCGCCTCAAGGTTCAACATGTTGTGCATCCTGAGATGCTGTTCTGCTCACTACAATTGTACAGAGGGGTTATCTGAGTTACTGTAGCCTTTCTGTCATCTCGAACCAGTTTGTCCATTCTCCGTTGACCTCTCTCATCAACAAGGCGTTTCCGTCCGCAGAACAGCCACTCACTGGATGTTTTTTTTTTTTTGGCACCATTCTGAGTAAATTCTAGAGACTGTTGTGTGTGAAAATCCCAGGAGATCAGCAGTTACAGAAATACTCAAACCAGCCCATCTGGCACCAACAATCATGACACGGTCGAAATCACTGAGATCACATTTTTTCCCCATTCTTATGGTTGATGTGAACATTAACTGAAGCTCCTGACCCCTATCTGAATGATTTAATGCATTGCACTGCAGTTCGGAGATGAAATGTCCAATGTGTGGTGCTAAAAGCAAGTTAAATTTTATCCCAAACAGTTGAGGTTATTTAAGATTAATGCTCTATTGAGTTTTAAATCAACAAAACCCTACCGTAAAACTTAAACCTAAACACAACCGATAGTGTCATGAAAAGCAAATGTGAGATGAAAAAAAAGATGAGGTATTGAAGGTTAATGCTCTATTGAGTTATAAATTAACAAAACCTACCTCACTACCCTAAACCGAAATCTAACCGATAGTGTCATAAAAAGCTAATGTGACATAAAAAACACAATTGCTGAAACCACCACGTAATTTTAGGTGCTTCTATGACACTTTTGGCTCACATGTCGAATCGCATGCTTATCAGGACTCATATCCCGGTCCTTTGCATTGCAAGTGCAATGCTCTATCAGTTGAGCTACTGCAAAATTTGAGCATACTTGAATAAGCTTGTAAATGTAGTTAGTTATGTAATACAAATGTTAAAATGTATCACCTTACAAGTCATGCACTACAGTTAAAGTATTTAGATGTTATACGATAGCATTGTGTGAGAAACAGGGTGAAAACTAAGTGTTGAACTGATAATCTGGCATTTAACTCATGATTTGTGTGTATAAAAGTCTTAATTGTAGTGCCTTTAGAGTTAATTTCATCAGGAAAGTGTTCATCAAATATCATGGTAACACCGAAAGGTACAACGAGAAATATTAGGTGTAATACTGTAAATAAGTCAGTGTGACAAGGAGGAGGGCGTGGCCAGGCCATGATGGAGCACGGCCAGCTCTGAATCAGCTGATCAGCAGGAGAGCGAGATAAGGGGCGGCCGGAGAAAGGACGGACAAGGAGGAGGCTGGAACCGGCTGAACAGTAAACATAAACTTTAATGATATAAATGAACTTAAAACAACATAAAACATAATGACACAGACACACATGCAACACGGCCGTGCGCATCTCTCTTCTACAACTGGCGTCCCTGGCCGCCATTTATCTTGCTCTCCCGCTAATCAGCTGATTCAGCACTGGCTGTGCTCCATCACGGCCCGGCCACGCCCTCCTCCTCGTCTCAGTCAGCTTCTCAAATGTTTTCAAGTTTACACTGAATCATTTTTAGATTGGCCCAACGTTAAAAATGTATTCAAAGCTGTCAGAGTTGGACTGAGATGCAGGGCTGCAATTTAAATTAATCAGCTTCTTTTTTTTAGGCCTAACTTTGTGCTAATGTTCGATTTTAGATTGCTTGTGATAGCTAAAGTTATTTGATGTATTGTCAATATTGCTGTTTAATTAATATTCCCCAATTACCAATTTTGCATGTTTATGTAATCCAAAAGCCATGTGCTCCCTTTTGTTTTTACTCCAATGTTGGTTATTAAAGCTACTTAAAGTTTATTCTGGGCTTTTCAGCATTTGTTTTGCATGCACTCTGGTCAAAGTTCTCCTCAACCCTCCTCCAAGTTTTTAGGGTTTTTTAGCCATTGCACGTTTACCCAGACACGGGACCGAGTTCAAGGAGTTCTGCATTATTATTCAGATACATCACTACTAACTCCAGCAGGAACCTCAGGGAAATCTCTGCCCCTTCTCTAGCAAACAGTAATAAATTAACACACTTACATATGTGGACCCCCTGTGTGGATCTGTCTCACGTGCGGCTTGTTAGATTTTATGTTTTGCTGCTCCTTTTCATAGTAGAGCAACAAGCATCCACTGAATATGTAATTTATGTATTTGATTTATGTTAGTCAAGCTGTACACTTTTTCTAGTCCGTAGTGTATATGAGATTTTTATACATTTATACATTTTTGTCACGATTAGCAGAGGCAGGACCCAAACTCAGAGTGAAACAAAATAGTTCATTACCACCAAAAAACAAAGACAAAATCACAAACTACCCCACAGGGCAAAAACAAGGTCAAGTGCGGTGATCACACAGATGGGCCAGGCTGGATCACAAAAGGAGCAAAAAACACAGATCCGACAGGACAAGAGAACAAGATGAACTGGCACAGGACATTGCACATGAGGGGACTAAAATAGAGACTAAAATAGGCAAACACCATGCAATGCACGCAACAGGTGACAAAACGAGACAAAACACCTGTGCGAGAGTTCGGCCACAAGTAAAACTGACATCTAAGACAGAAGTGACAGAACCCCAGCACAACATGAAGATGGATCGTTTGTCAACTCAAGGTGACACTGTGTGTTGTTTAGTCCTTAATAGTTTAAAGAGTCTTAATCCACTGTGATTGAATTTGCAAGGGTTCCACCAAAGTACATTTACTAGTGTTAGTTTCAGCTCATGTCCAGTGAGAAAGTGCGTGCACTGAACGGATAAGGCAGAAGGTTTAGTTTAAATAGTGAGGTCAACTCTGTAATTAATCTATAACTTGTAATGGAAGGAAATACAATTAAAATTCACCCCTCTGAAATATGTATTTGGTAACTAATAATGAACATTTCTTTCAGATGAAAATTAATCAAGCCCCTTATCCAATTATATTTTAAGCTATGTCATTTCAATCTATTTTATGCCTTGGGCTGCCCCCTTAATTATATTTGGTTATATTACCTATGGGTAAATCTTATAAAAATTAATTTGAGCTGCCAAATGTCAGGGTTGTGTGTGTTTGTTTATGTTTAGTTCCTGTTCCTGTTTCATGTCATGTGGTTCCCTGGTCATGTGATTTCATGTTTCCCTCCATGTTCATGTGTCTTACTTTCATTGGTTTAATGTCTTGTTACCTTATTATCAGTTCTGTCTTGTCATTGGTTATCATTGTCATGTATATCCCTTATCCATGTATTTAAGCCTCATGTTTGCCATTGTCCATTGTCAGGTATTGTTTATGTAACGTTGTTTGAAAGTCAAGTCAAGTCAAGTCAAGTCAAGTCAAGTCAAGTCAAGTCAAGTCATGTCATGTTCCTGTTCACGGTTTTTGGATTTCACGTTTATGAATAAACTGCACTTGGGTTCTTCACATCACCATCGTCTTCGTCTGCCTGTCATTGCCTGCCAGCTTCGTTACACCAAAATTGCAACTATATACAATATATATATATATATATATATATATATATATATATATATATATATATATATATATATATATATATATATATATATATACACACAGAGAATATATAGTTATACATATTGTAATTGAAAGTTTTTATCTTATACTCAAGGACTATGAAGATGTCCACAAAAATTTTTGAATTCATTAGTTAATACTCTTTAAAGAAATATTCTAGGTTCAATACAAGTTAAGCTCAGTCTACAGCATTTGTGGAATAATATTGATTACCAAACAAATTAATTTTGACTTGTCCCTCCTTTTCTTTAAAAAAGCAAAAATCTGGGTTCCAGTGAGACACTTACAATGGAAGTGAATGGGGCCAATCTGTAAACGTTAAAATACTCACTGTTTCAAAAGTATGCACATTAACATGATTTTAGTGTGATAAAATCACTTACCTTTTCTGTGTAATGTTATAGCCAATTTTACAACTTTGTTGCCTTACTATAACTTAGATTTTTTTTCTTCTTATTTTTTTTAAAGAAAAGGATGGATCAAAATAATTTTTTGTGGTAATCAACATTATGCCACATATGCTGTTCATTGAGCTAAACTTGAATTGAACACGGGATATTCGTTTAATAGACCTCTGGATTACAAAGGCAGATTTAGCCTAACAAATAATTCCATGGCTCTATACACCATTAAATGTGTCCACTAACCTTCCCTCTGTTGTACGGACCATTTCCCTGTCTCAACTGTACAATCTAGAATCCCATTGTGATTAAGGGACTGCATGCAATTATTTCTGAGGAGGAGATGGAAATTATTTTGGAAGAGAGTAAAACATCTTGATGGTGATATGTTAATTAAATTTAGATCCTGAAATGTGCCACTTTACTTTTTAATTTTAGACACATGAATGTTTTGCTTTAGCTTTTGCCTAATTCACGGCATTGCTGTGTTCACAGTGCTGTCTGCCCTGCTCAGAATGCACAAACGTTTGTGCTTTGGAACAGAGAATTTTAGATTAGCAAGACCTGTCAAGGTCTCAGATATTTTTTAAATTAAACTGTGTAATTTCTACATGACTAGCATCATCAAACAGAACATGAAAAATATGACTGTCGTTCAAACAGGTTTCCTAAACACTCTCTGCGTCAAACAGATCCAGAGTCCAGGCCCAAACTCACACAACTGGTAAATGTTTCTGTGTGGGGCTGGTCGGTTTACTCAAAAAAATTTCTTTGAGAAATGTGCATGGGATAATTATGGCTTTTGTACAGTTTTGCAAAGTTGCCAAGAGAATTCTCCCATTAAAATGACTTCTACCAGTTCTTCATTGCGTGATCCCTGGTATGGCTGTCAGTGGCAGTTCATGTAGGGAGAGTGGAAAGTGTGTGAGCCTGTTCCCTTGGCCTGCAGTAACCCCCCACCACGTGTGGATCAGCCCTAAAGCCTCTGTTCAGCCCTATCCATTATTCATCGGTAGGTCTCAATAGATGCTGCTTTAAATTTGATGGAGTCAGACTGGCATATGAAACTGTGAGACTTTGACATCCAATGACATTAGCATGTAAGACTGCCTCTGTCTCTCATTCAAGAGAATATGCAGCCATAAGTAGCTAGGGTAGTCATTATCAGTGTAAAACGAAATATACATTCATACCTTACTGTTATAATTAATTTTGCAATATTTAAGTCTGAATGTAGTATAATTACATGTAAAGTAGATTACTACTACATAATTTCCCATGTAATGGGTCTAGAAAATTTTGATTTCCCATTTGGGTATGCTGTATGTTATGAAATGTGACTGCATTGTGGTAGCGTGTGTGTGAACCAACACATTCCCAAAAGACTAACATTTTTCATAAGCATTTCTTTGTTTTTCTTTTTATACATAGCGGTACCCTTGTGTTTTGCACCTCCAACATATCAGCAAGTTATAGAATTTTAGATTCAACTAGGTCAGCCTATGATTGCCTTTCACTTGCTCTGAGCAAACATAAACTGTGAATATTTACAGATGAGGGTATTTCTTCAAAAAAAAAAAAAAAAAAAAAAAAAAAAAATCCCTCTTGAGGTGTGTGCCAGTCCTGCATTGCAGTTCTTGTATTAATTCTGTCTCTGTGTGTGTGTCTGGTGAGGTTTTAACTGTAGATTTTGCAATTCAAAGTGTATTTAAGGTGATATTTTGGCCATTGTTTGTAATAGTAAGATTGGCCCACATTTAATTCCATTGTAAGTGCCTCACAATAATCTTGATTTATTGGGGGGTATGGGGGTATTTAATGCATTGTATTGACTATATTTAATAAATTAAATTTATTGTAACATGTATATATTTAAAAAAGTGTAATATTTTTATACATTTGAAATGTGTAAAACTAAAAAAAAAATAAAAAAAAAACATTGTGTAGACGCTGGTTTCACCCCTCACATGGCCTGATCTGTGTTTTGTTTTGTATTTCTGACTTTTTTTTAGCATTAAAGTACCAGCTTTACAGGTCAAGTACAGAGGTTGCACTACAAATATCAGAGGAAGGGGTTGTACAATTTTTATCTATTTTATCCACTTTTTCAGGTCCAAAAAAGAGGACATGTCCAGGAAAAAGATGACATATGGTCACCCTAGTCAAAATATTTTTTTTGTGGTAATTAATATTATGTCACAAATGCTGTTGATTGAGCTTAACTTATACTGAACCCGGAATATTCCTTTTTAAAATGAGCATGTTACAATAAGGCCATATAACCACTGGAGAGATTACAAGTTTGTAGGCTACATGCATCCCCATAATAAGAAATCATGTTGTTATTATACCATTACCACAGTAAATGACTCAGCTTCATTTCTGAGAATTACCACACAGTGAATAACCCAGGGGCTCCTTGTAAATACGAGAGGTGTGTATTTCCTCTGAATCTCTGAAGTGCTTGTGGTGTCCTGACTTGCCCTCTCCCTTCAAAGGCACACAGCCCACTCTTATGTGCTCGGGTGCATCACTGACAATCATGTGGTGGACCTTTGTGAACAGTTTCTATGGCAGTGGTCCACACAAAACCTGAGCACAAATATTTTCAGGTGTGATATATTGAAGATATGAAGCAAGTCATTAAAAACCAACCCCTCACCTCTCCGTCAGAGTAAACAGATGCATTGCCAGTAAAAACACTCTAACAGGGTTAGGAAGAGCAAATCAAACCGTTTTCCATTGGTCGATCAAACAGATAGTCTCCCCCCAAACTCACACCGTTGGCTGAACCAATGTTGCTATGTCGCACTGGTCGTGATGCTCAAACAAACAGAAACTTTTAGTGGGAATCAACCTATGAATGGCTCAGTTGTCTCTACATATTAAACTGGGATAGGAGAAAGTATTTTAACATTGAAAACATAACAAATATCACCTTTAATAGATGCAGAAATCAACCATCTAAATTAACCAGCACAAGTAATATAACTTATAAATATAAAGTAATATAATGTGAGAACGTGTGAGATAATGGGAGCTAGGGCGTTAGCAACTTCACACGTGTGTTCTTGACAAAAAGAAAGTGTCAAGCTCCTATTAGGGAAAATAATTTCAAACTAGATCACTGCAAGGTACCCCAGTCAGGTGAAGCTGGGATTTGGCTGGCTTACTTTGATGGATAACATAAATGTACCCCGCCCCATTTGTTGCTTAGCAACCATTTGTGCTATATTCAAAAGTCATTTACTACACACTTCCTTTTCCGTACGCTCAAAATAATAAACCCATCTATCGTTAGGCGGAACTGTAGAGCTCCAGAGGTATTTTATGTTAATGAGGCTTGTTAAGACTGCCACTGTGGTGGCAAGTGGCATTATTTTCAATGCTTCATCTAATTCACTGAAATATCACTGAGCAGCTTTGCGAAGGCTGTTTGATGGATTGCTTTGTAATTTCGTACTCGTTTGGATTTGGTAAACATCTTATTTCTTGCGACTCTGTGCTGTATTTAAGGATCATTTTCCAGTTTCAGCTGGGTAATGTGGAGGGGGGGTATTTAAACAAAGTGGAACATTACAGCCCAATAGATTATTACTGAGTGGTTTGTTTGCAACCCCCCCAGTGTTCAAGCCAAATCTACGGCCTTGGTGATTAGCTTTGTGTTACTCTGTTAATTTGAGATAAATTACTGTAAGGTTTTCTGAGGTCATGCGTTACAACAATATTAATTATTGGTTACTAGATTAAATTCTGACTTAAATTATTTTTGATAAACAACCATGAAACCTTAATTGTGTACCAGTCTATTTTAACAAGATATGGTTTAATTATTTATAGGATGATGATAAGCAACATCGTTACTGAAGTTCTCTCATATCAAACACAATTACTTTGAGATTCCTAAGATATGATGTTGGCCTGGCCCTAAACTATAGCCCAGTCTGTCAAAGGAAGTGTCGCGATGTTTATCGATGTTTAGAACCACCAATTCGTATGTCTGTGGTTTTTAAAGTCAACATAAAATGAAAATATACCTATTTACTTTCTCGATACATGTTTCTGATTTTACTGTGCACAATTCCTGAGTGTATGCTTTTCCAAAGAAAAATTTGTCTTTGTAATCTTTCATCAGAATGGCACATATAGCACACCCAGACTTCTATTTGTTGTGTGTGTTTACATCTGGAAGATGTATTTTTAACGTTTTTGCTCATCTGCAATACGTCTAAAAGACGTATGTCAATAAGTATGTCTTGGATGTTAATAAGACATTCAGCAGATGTCTTTGAGACATTTAGGATTCACAATGTTTGTTAATCTGATCTTTTTAAGATGTTTATCAGATGTTAATTAGATTGTGATGCTTTCCAAATGAAGAGATCTAAAACAGACATCTCTGAGATGCACTTGTGCAATCTGGCAAAACTTGCACACCAAGCCCTTTTATTTTTCAACCCCTCCAAACAGCCTATACTGAATTCTCCAAAATGAAGTCTAACGAGATCTGAAGCTACTGTATAAACAAAACACCAAAATAAGGATAAAAGGGCCACAGAGAGACCTTTTGGTGGTCCTCCTTATGAGAGGAATCAATGTGTGGTGTATCAGTGCCCTAAATATACACATTCACCTCCTGATCCCAGAGTGTACAAATGCATTACTTAAAAGGTTTCCTTAATAGTCTGGAGCTTTCACAGCTTTGTATGCATGGGCTGCAGGAAAATGTTAGACACGAATGGCCAAAACCCCCATTCTGAAGAGATTCACTGGGGATGGGGCATCAGCATTCCTATTGTTGGTCTGCCATAGATACACGTGTAGCTAAATGGACTCCTGTTGTAAACACATTTAGCTCAGTGTGTTTACTCTTTGGGACAAGATCATGCTGAGGCCACGGGTATCACCCCATCTCTATCTCAGAGGTGATAAAAAGGGCATGAATGGTCTTGGCAGGCTGCAGGGAGCTTTGGAAACTGAACTCTACTGGAACTGTAGTATTCTCAATCATGCACAAAGCTCAAGAGATGAGTTAAGCAGAGTCTAGATTTTATCTGTTCAGATTTGTAGGCATTAGCTTCTACATGAAAAAAGGAATGTGGAGGTGGTGCCCCAGGTGTTGGAGGTACTGTAAGTGAGAGGCTTAGACGAAGAAGAATCTGTTCCATGGGCTGCTATAAAGTACCAGCAGAGATGAGAGGGGGGCTAGAGAAAGCAATCTGCCCTATTAATCCTGCTTTCACCCTAGCAGAATGACAAAAAAGAGATAATCATGTACTGCCACCAACAGATGGATAATCACTTCACTGTGTCAGGCCTCACCTAAACAGCTGTGTTGAGTGCTGCAGCTCTGCTATTGGCCTTTCCCGCAAGTCCACCCTCAGGTACCCCACTGACTTTCTCCCCCTTGCTAACCCAGCTCAACGTTCAGAGAGCAGGAACCCAACAGGTTTGATTACATTCCTCCTTCCCTTTATTCCTGATGTCCAAGGAGACACACAGGTCACAGCAGACACATGGCCCTGCATTCCACATCTCTTTTTCTTTGATTTAGAATGTCAGCAGCACTTTTTTATTCCTTTTTTCATTACCACTGATTTCAGTAAAAAGTGATGTTGATTTTTAGTTGTCTTTTTCCAAAGTAAGACTGAGTGTCATTGTGACAAGCAATAGAAAAATTATGATAAGTCGACTCCATGAGTAACAATGCCCAGCTTACTAAATAACTTACACTACCAGTCAAGGGCGTCATGCACCTATTTTTATTTATTTATTTATTTATTTTTTGTATTTTTTTTGAGGGGGCAGTAAGGTCAGCAACAATATCACATTCACTTTATTAATAAAACAATTACATTTTCAGATGTTTGCTAATGTATGTGTATCAGTAATAGTTGCATTTGGTTCCATTTTTTTTTTTTTTAGGTCTTCAGGTGGTTTTATGTCACTTTTTTGATCTTGCCACCTCTTTTGTACAGGCATTTTCCATATACAACACAAGAAAAAATACATTTCGTTAATTAAGCTGCTGCTTTCTTTAAACATGAATAAAAGAAAATTTCAGCACCAAAGGAAATGAACAGTGACCGATCAAACAAAAACATAGACAATCTGCACTCACTAAACACTTTTTTAGGAAAACCTGTACACCTACATATTCTTGCGATTATCTAATCAGCCAATTGTGTGGCAGCAGTGCAGTGCATAAAATCATGCAGATACATGTCAGGACCTTCGGTTAGTGTTCACATCAACCATCAGAATGGGGAAAATGATTGTTGACTGTGGCAGGATTGTTGGTGCCAGGTTTGAGTATTTCTGTAACTGCTGATCTCCTGTGATTTTCACACACAACAGTATCTAGAGTTTTCTCAGAATGGTGCCAAAAACAAACAAACAACCAAATAAAAAAAATAAAAAAATAAACATCCAGCGAGTGGCAATTCTGCAGATGGAAATGCCTTGTTGATGAGAGAGATCAACAGAGAATGGCCAGACTGGTTCAACCTGACAGAAAGCCTACAGTAACTCAGATAAACACTCTGTACAATTGTGGTGAGCAGAATAGCGTCTAAGAATGTAAAACACGTCGAACTTTCAGGCGGATGACCAACAGCAGTAGAAGACCATGTTGGGTTCCACTTCTGTCAGCCAAAAACAGAAAACTGATTGACTGTTCCCCAGAGATCAGATGTAGTTGGCAAACGTTAAATGCACTTAAGTTGATGCAATTAATTAGTTTTTATTAGCATAACACCACATTTTCCTTTGGTGCTGGAGATCACCTTCCCTGTGAGTGTGATCTCTGAAGCATCTACGGGACACAGCCTAAAGTGCAACATCTGTCCCAATTGACTGACAAAATTTAGACCTGTTATTAAAGATTTCTGCCACAGACATTCTTTTTTAAATGCAATAATTATTTAATTTAATTATGGAAGGCACACATATTAAAAATCCTCTTGGCTCAAAAATATAAGGGGGCATGTGCCTCCTTAGTCTGAATGGGCATGATGCCTCTGCTACCAGTGAAAAGTTTGGACTCACCTACACATATTTACATTATTATTACTTTTTTTCACAATTTAGAATAATAGTAAAGTCATCAAAACTATGAAATAACAAAATGCAAATATGGGAATTATGTTTAAACCAAAAGGTGTTAAACAAATCTTATATTTTAGCATCTTTAAAGTATCTGCTCTTTGCCTTATCAAACAGCTCTGGACATGCTGTCAGCCAACTTCATGAGGGCTCAACCTGGGATACTTTTTATAAAGTATTGAAGACATTCACATGTATGCTGGGAACTTGTTGGCAGCTTTTCCTTCACTATCCGGTTCAACCCATCCATTTAATTGTTTTTTATTTTAAATGTTTGTTTTTTTAAATAAGTATAGTACATACAAGACACAGTTGAAATGTATCTACAAAACGTATTTCAAGCATTTAAGCACAGCACCTTTAGATTGAAAGGATTTCAAGATCATGAAGAAACATAAATTCAGAGAAGTTTGTCCAGACTTTTGACTGGTAGTGCAACAATTAAATCTCTCAATATTTTACGAGGAGATGCTTGAAATAACTGCCTTTTCTGCTTATTATAAGCAATTTGGGGCTTTCTTTTCAGTAAAGTCAATTATACATTCTTAGATTGCAATTTTTTGGTCTTCCATTTCCAGAATACAGTCGCATATTTAAGCTCATGCTTGGCCCCTATAGCACAAGCTCCACCAAACTTGTCTACATTACAACTGATCTTTCATATCCCCTGCATGCACACCCTCACGTACAATGTATGTTCCCTTTTGATATTTTTTTTCTTTTCTTTTACTACAGCCAGCTGTCAGGCCTTGACATTATGTCCCCCATACCCCCTGCTGTGCTTTTTGGTTTTACTCTGTTTTAGCTGATGAATGGTATACGCACAGTGACAGATTAAGCTTGGTCTAATCGAGAGAACTGTAATCCCTTTACTTACTGGGTCACATAAAAGAGTCAGAATCATCTCTCTCTTATATTCTCTCTCTCTTTCTCTCTCTCTCTCTCTCTCTCTTTCTCTCTCTCTCTCTCTCTCTCTCTCTCTCTCTCTCTCTCTCTCCCTCTCTTCTTTTCATTGCAGCTTAGAAATCTCTGACACAGAAACACACAAACCCAGTAAAAGTGTAGCTTCACTTTGTATGGCTCCCCTAGGAAACGAAAAGAAGTCTATCCTTAAAGGTAAGTGCAGAGAGGAAGTGAAGAGGCATTTTTTTAGCATGAAAAATCTTTCTGCTCCCAGTATCTGTGTAGTTTGATGTGTTGATCAGTTAAAACTGGAAAATTGGTGGCAGAAGTTGGAAAGGAAATGCAGAGGCCATTGTGAAGGCCAGATACTTTTCTAATATTAAAGATCCCACAGGGGCAGTACCCTTGACCCGTGAGGACACATGGCAACCCAGTAGTTGTAGTACAGTTTTGTATATCCAGTTTCCTAATGCTTCAGCAGCTCAGTCTCTCCTCTTTTGAACTGTAGGGCAGTTCAGCTGTCATCCACTGAACTCAGCCCCATAAATCATCCCTACACAATGCATCATCTTGTTGATGGTTGGAATAGGGGGAGCTGAGTGGTTATAGAACTGGGCTAGTGACCTAATGGTTGAAAGTTCAAGCTTTAGAATGGATGATTCATGAACTCATGTACCCTTGAACCAGGCACTTAACCCCAGGTTTCTCCATGGGGACTGTTCCTACAGTGAGTAAGAACGCAAGCTGCTTTGCATAGGAAAGTTGCTGTGGAATGACAACTGATATATTCCCAGCTGGCCAGTCAGTTTAGATGAGAAGTTATCTGTTCTCACATGCATGAATACATTTCTTAATCAGTATTTTTTTTCTCTGAACATCCCTAAAAGAAGAAGAAAATGTTTTATTTGAGAAGCAAAATGACATAAGATATTAAGAATTGTTTTATGAGAATTAAAAAAAATATATATAAAAAAAAAAAAAAAACAATTTGTGAGGTTTATGCTAAAAATAAGGAAAAAAGTATTTGCCCATGGGGTAAGTTTCCCCAAGTTTATTTTATTTATTTATTTATTTATTTTATTTGTTATTTTTTTTTCTAAAGTGATTCCCCTTAGAATTAAGTACATGTTTCTAACCTACTTTTTTTTTTTTTTTTTTTTTTTAAGCATAAACCACAGTAAATTTTGTTAAATTTCTGTGAAAACAAGACTTAATATCTAAATGTATCTTGTTTTAGGGATGTAAAGATATTTTTACTGGAAAACAAAACAAAAATTCTGATTAAGAAAAATATTTTTTGAGGTGTGGACTACTGATGGGGATGCCCAGACAACATCTGTAATTATTTATTTTATTTTTTATTTTATTTTTTTTGCATTTTCTGCATCGATTTTGGGGTAAAATCTACAGAATGGATTTAAACATGGTAGAAAGTGTTATTAATTGTAGTTAATTAGAGATGACAGTTCTGACTGGTAGATGAAAGCATTATCTAATCAGACAAAATATCTACTAATCAATCACACAACATGCGGGGAATGTGTAGAACTTGTAGTGTAGTTCTACACATATGAGTGAATGTGTAGTGAATGACAGGTGCTCCAAATCTGTGGACATTTGCAAAGCTTTGTTTGGAGTTCAGATTCCGTGTGGGCTGTCTGATGGATGATATTATGTTACAATTAAGCAATGTGTAGAATTGTCACACCAGCAGCTGTTACTCACTTTAACATTTCTTCTACTGTGAAATTTATTTCATAAAGTTTAAACAGTACACCAACTAGCTTTAAAATAGGCATTAAGAATACTTCTTAGTTGGTTGTTCATGCTTAGTCATTAATCATCGTAGCTGTTAAAATTAAATCTTTCATTAACAAACTTTATTGCATAAGACAATGAAGTAATTAGCGTTGGAATGAGGAACAGTGTGGAACATGAGAAGACTGGTTCTTGTCTATTGCTTTCACGATTTGGGTGTGTGCAAAGTGCACAACAAGGCATTTATGGATATGGTATTGACCCCGTGACTGTGGGGACATTATCCCTCTCAGCACAGGATGAGGAGCTGACTCAGCAGCCTCTCACATCTGTGAAAATGCACATCTGTCACTGTTTCAAAGGACTGCAGTCATTTGACTCATATCTGCTCTTTTTTTGTCAAGTGCTTTGAAAGGCTCTTTCTGAGCAATGTAACCATTAACTCACTACAGTGTATGCTTCGTCAAAGAACGCTGCAAATCCATTGATATCAATGGTCATGGTGCATCACAAAGATGTTGAGGGAAAACGCAAGGGTTTGCGGAAGTCAGAAAAAAAAAAAAAAGGATGTTATGCGTTCAATTCTGCCAGCTGCCCCATACACACATGCAATGACTATGTCGCTAGTCTCTGTACTATGAAGTTGCCAGTGGGCATTCCTACTGCTGTCATTCTAACGTTATAGGTGGACTTCACATCTGGCCATATCTTTTGAAAATATGATCACAGATTAAATATATTGTTAGTAAAACTAAGATATCATTCTCATGTGACAAGGAATTAGTTTTTTTTGTCGCTAAAAATTAACATTGAAAATGAGTGTTGTTATATAAACTACAGCAGTGCTCAGTAAATCAGTGACGATGAACAATCTATTAATGTCCGAAATCTACTAATTAAACACACTCATACTGCCAACAATTTCTAAAACATTTTCTTATCCCTAAAAATTAACATTCTACAGGGGAGAGTTTTTTTTTTCTTTTTTTCTCTCTCCCCTTTTTTCTCCCCAATTTGGAATGCCCACTTCCTAATGCGCTCTAAGTCCTTGTGGTGGCATAGTGACCTCAATCCGGGTGTCGGAGGATGAATCTCAGATGCATCCTCGTCTGAGTTGGTCAATCCATGCATCTTATCACGTGGCTTGTTGAGCACCTTACCGCGGAGACATAGCGCGTGTGGAGGCTTCACGCTATTTTCCGCAGCATCCACGCACAACTCACCACGCCCCACCGAGAGCAAACCACATTATAGCGACCACAAGGAGGTTACTCCATGTTACTCTACCCTCCCTAGCAACTGGGCCAATTTGGTTGGTTAGGAGACCTGGCTGGAGTCACTCAACATGCCCTGGATTCAAACTCATGACTCCAAGGGTGGTAGTCAGCATTTTTACTCACTGAGCTACCCAGGCCCCCCAGGGGAGAGTGTTTTAATATGTACTGCAGCAGTGCTCATTGTATCATATCATTAACTAGATGAACGATCTGTCAATGTATGAAGTAAACTCACTCAGACTGCTGACAGTTTCTTTTCCACGCATCATTTTTTTATTATATCCATGTTTATGATTACAGACAAATCATATAGAATATTGTAAACGCTCACAGAAACATTATCTTCTCCTCTGTGTTGCCTGCAAGGAGACGGATGACGTGAGCTCCACAAACATGTCTTCTCTCCTATTGGTTGTCACTGCAAAAAGTCGCTCCTCACTTGCATAAAGTTAAACTTTTCTCAACTTTGTCGTGTCACTCGCCACGTCCACATCTTGCCCCCAGAGGTCACTGTCACATGTGTCACCGGAAGTCGCCATCTCTCATTAGAAATGAATGAGATCTAGTCACTTTGTTGTTGGAAGTCGCTGCATGTGTACAGGGCTTTAGGCGAATGTCGCAAATTACATTATTTCCTCTTTGGTGTTTTTGTGTAAGTTGCAATTATTATTATTATTATTTATTTTTTTAAATCCACCTCGGAAGCCATGTATAAATGGGTTTTTGACTTCTGGTCTTAAAACAAAGGATGAATTTGCTCCATGAAAAATGTACAACAGATCAAGCCTGATGTATTCGAAGATCATGGCAAATGCACGACAGGTCGAGTTGGAGAAGTCTCAGTTTGCAGATGTCTTCCCTTCACCTGACCACCAATTAAAATAGCCCTGGGTGGGGTGGGATCACTGGGGTCCCAGGTACCACATTAGCAGTCCTATCATATGAGGTGCTGTTGAGCTGCTGGAATCTGTGTAGGTGGGTTTGTCATCTACTCTCTGATTGAACAACTTCAGATCATTTCGTAGCTCTTTACCCTTTTTTGGGGGGCGAGTAACTGTACGACTGTACTTAAGGCCAATTTCTACTTCTGTGTCAAACCTACGTTGTAGGTTATGCTTGTTTTTAATCTTCTTATTTGTCAGAAGATTAAAAAAGCACCTGTTAAGAGTTGGTTATTTTGCATAAATGCATTGTTAAGATTCTAAGCTTTAAAACGACACACACAGTGTGTTGGTCAAGCAAGCAATTATTTAATAAGTTGATTATTTTTTTTTCAGCACGGAGCATCAAAGTATGCCACAATATGTATTTTTTGTTATTTAAGCGACTCAAAAGCAAGCATACAGTCTAGGCCTGATTCTCTCTTCATGGCAGACAACATTTATTATAAATAGAGTTGTAAAATTTACGCTTTAACTCATGCGATTAAAAAAGTATAACATGTTAGATTTTCTTAATCGCGAGTAAGTATTTACAGCGTAAACCAGCATAAACACTGGTTAGAAGGGCGGAACATTTGTAATCTGTCTGCCCGGAGTCATCACAGACAAACACAGCAGTGATTCAGTGTCAGTGATAAAGTAATGGGGAAATGAGCTCTTAAGGCTATTTGTTGAAAAAAAAAATGTCTCCCATTTTTCTCCCCAATTTGGATTGCCCAATTCCCTGTGCGCTCTAAGTCCTCATGGTGGCGTTGTAAAAGTGGTTAAACTTCAACCAATAGGGGATGCTGATTGGGAACTAGTTCACTACAGATGTCCGATCAGAGACATGAAGAAACAGCTTGAAATTCCTTTGACCCTTTATTTTCACCACCATAAATTCCACAGTGTTTCACTAGGGCTTTGTGCACATAGGTGTATATTTGTTTGTGGTCTGAAAAGGGGCATATAAATAAAATAATTAACAATTGTTGGGCCTCATGTATTCAGATAGAAGACAAAGGCAGGCCTAACACAGTCACAAAACCTAACTCAGCCCCCGACATACCAAGTCGTAAATCTTACTGATAAAAATCGCGCCAAAATCAAACAAAGGGAGTCCAAAACAGACTACAAATCCCATGAAGCCTTGCTCACTAAAGGATCGAACTCTCAACTCCTATTGGATGAGGCACACAACAGAACGCACCTCAACCATGACATCATCAGGAGTAGAAATACCTCTGAAATGCTTCCGGGATTTGCTTCCAGCAACTTTGCTTGCCCTGTATAGACGCAGCTCATCGCTGCTCTCAGGTGCAGTCTCGTGGCACAAGGAAGTAACGTCCGACTTGAAACTGTGGCCATACAATCTCCATCTCGCTGGACGAGTTGAGATTACTCTGTGTTCAACTGAACATTCTAACGGATCCGAAGGAGACCGCCGAGCAATTCGCATCTTCATCCGTTTGCCTGCAGAAGTGAAGAGATTAAAGATTTCTCTTCCAATTTCAATCAAGTCGACATTTCTGATTTCTCCGCCAGCCCGCCGAGAATCAGCAGCTGTACCGCCCGCCGACAGAGCGAGGAAACAGCCTCCCGTCATCACCCGAGCCTCGAGGGACCGAGTCTGAGTTAAAGGATGGATGAACACACATTCTGCATCCTCATGCGATTCAAGTAAGAGGTTTACGTCTGGGCAGAGATAGAATATTATAGTGTGTTATTCTTGTGTTTCAAGGTTTTTGCTTGTACAGTTTACAGACCACCATGTCCGCTCATTATTAATACTCAGGGTATTAATTATCATGAATTTGATTTGCTGTATTGTGGTCCAACCACATTGGACTGTCGTGCATTTTCGCCATCGCAGGTGAGACCGGCAAACTGAGTTTATCCATTAAAGAATCAAAGACCAGAACGGTTCACGAGCCGTCCACTGCGTCTCTGAGTGATAAACTAACAGCTGCTTCCTCTCCCACGATCGCAAAACCGGCTTTGGTGCCGTCACTTTGTTCTCTCTCTCTTTCTCTCGTACTAACCACACACACACACTCGCTCTCACACACACACACACACACACACCCTCATGTGTTATAGGATTATTTTAGTTTCCATATCTAATCATATCACTGTTTAGTTTGTAGTTGTAAGTCGGAAGTTTATTGACTGCATTTTATTAATTATTAATTGATATTACTGTATAAATAAACTTTGTTATATTACAAAGAGAAGTGTTTTGGTTTGTTTTGCATACTCCTGTGTCATGCTGACGGGATGTCAGTGCTCGGATTCAAGCCTTCATTCATTGTTTTTTTTCCCGAAAATCGAAATTCTTCGGATGTCGATTTTCCTAAGAAAACGATCTAATATTGAGACTGTTATACTATCTGGTTATTAGTCCCTGATTCCAGGGTGGTGCCCCGTCTATGTTAATCTTTATTAATATTCTGTTGATTTTTGATAATTGATAATTATCTTTGATGATTGTTGAATTTGAATGATCAATAAGCTAGTGTTAATTTTAATTAATGTTTCATCGATGTTAACAATTAACGATTATCTTTGATAATTGTTGATTTAAATGATTAAAAAAGCTAACACTAATTCTCATCAATGTTCTATTGATTTTAATAATTCATAATTATCTTTGATAATTATGAATTATTGCTAATAACCAAACCTGCTACTAAACGTAGCACACTACATTTACTGGAGCCCCATATGAGGTTTTAAAGAGTTAGATTCAATTAATTAATTTAAATATTAATTAATAACTAAAGAAATAATTACCAATTATTTCTGATAGTAACACTGATCTAAACAACCAGTAAAGCCCTACACAATATTGAAGTAACACAAGATTAGAATAAACTAAATTGATACACATGGTGCATATAGCATGAGCACTTCCATAAACAATAATCAGCATTCACAGATAAATGCACAAACACTATCCAAATGCACAACAAATTTCCTTCTATAAAGTATCCTTTAACAAACTAATATAACATGTCAAGCATGATATATATTCAGAATGCCCATACATCAGTTGATCATCAATATGTTGAACAACAACATCAACAAAGAAACATGCATAGAATGTCTATACTGGTATACATCATTTTTTAACCAGCAGCTAAAATAAGCTTTAAGTGTATAAATCCACTTACTTGGTTTATATGCACGCACACAAACACCATAAAGTGAATAAAGAACTAATAGTCCATTTGGTTTGCACTCACTCCATACTGAGCCATACTCTGCAAACACTAATTAATGCCACCTGCTGGAGTTGGGCGGAGCCGAGCGTCTTTTACGCTACAGCTCTAACAGCGTGCTCAAACATTGGCTGATTGCCAGTACAAGTCTCTTGTCAGTATAAGTCAATTCATTATTAGCCTTTTTAACAGGTGTAGTGACTCGCCTCAATCCGGGTGGCGGAGGATGAATCTCAGTTGCCTCTGCGTCTGAGACGGTCAGTCCGTGCGTCTTATCACATAACTTGTTGAGCGCATTACTGTGGAGACATAGTGCGTGTGGAGGCTTCACGCTATTCTCCGTGGCATCCACGCACAACTCACCACGTGCCCCACTGAGAGCGAACCACATTATAGTGACCACGAGGAGGTTACCCCATGTGGCTCAACCCTCCCTAGCAACTGGGCAAATTTGGTTGCTTAGGAGACCTTCCCTGGAGTTGGCTGGAGTCACTCAGCATGCCCTGGATTCGAACTCGCGACTCCAGGGGTGGTAGTCAGCGTCCTTACTTGCTGAGCTGCCCAGGCCCCCACTTAAGGCTACTTGTTGTACAAAACAAGCCTAGATGGAACTTGTGACAAAAATCAAGTATTTTTCAGCCTAAGTAAGCACTTTAATTTCCACAGAGGCACGCCAAGTCTTAACTATCACCAAACACTGAATGAGATGTTTTTGTCTACAAGTTTTTTCATGTGGAGTTCAAAATGTCGCTTGATACTGGCACTAAAGCGAATCATGAACGTGGCTTCACTGTAACAAAGCGATAGCCACAGTCTGCCACCTGATTAATATTGTTTTGAGAGTTTAAGAGATTTAATGTCCATTGCAATTAATATGCAACCTATGTGTGGACTAGTTATTTCAATTATTTAAGAAATGTTTAATGTTACTTGAATTGGTGCTATTTTTGTGCATTTCTATCTTTATACTGTGGAAGGCTTTGTTCGGAAAATGTTAAAAAGCATTATATTGTTACATATTTTTTTGTTTTCTTTCCTAAGAAGGAAATAAATGCATTTTGACAGAAAAATAATATTTAGGCACTTTCAAAATCTGCGATTAATTGCAATTAAAGCTACACTATGTAACTTTTTTTTGTTAAAAAAAATAACAAAATGTTATTAATGAAAGAGTGCAACTAAATCCGTCTTCTAAACCATGTCTTTATCCAAACACACTTTGATAAATCTATAATAATGATTTATATTTTAGAGCTGTCGGTACACTGAGAAAATAAACTCTGGCTACTGTAGCACGTAAATGGTGTGGGAGTAGCGTGAAGCTGAAAGTTTGTCACAGCGAATGAGAAAAATTGACCATGGATCATTCAAAACGGCAAACCTCTGGGGAATCACCGGTTGTAAAAACAAAGAAACCCCGAACAGAGCAGAGTCTACAAGCAAAAAGGGATAGTGACACAGTCCGTAATAAAACCAGAATCAACATCGGCTTGGCTTTTCAGAGGTGGCGACAACTCCGAAATCTGAAAGGATTTAATAGCAACCCAGTGCTGGCTTTTTTTCTTACTCAACAGGTAAGATATTTTATTGATATGGTTTATGTATAGTTGTGTAATCACACACACACACACACACACACACACACACACACTCACACACACACACACACACACACACACACACACACACACACACACACACACACACCTTTATATAAATAAATCCTTTAGTCCTAGGCTTGCCAAGGACATGAGAGTCTTGAAATGATGTTGACCACTAGTTGGTAACTATGACAATCTATAAATTAGTTACTATCGTGGTTTATTTCACCAGAATATCCTGCATTTATAAAAACTTTACAACATTTGACCTTATCAGACTAGCAATCGTTATGTCTAATGTTAATGAACTTTACCTAACTTTTGTAATGTAATTTATTTCAAAACATCAATGTTTCCAATAAGTCAAAACAACAGCATAAGATGTGGACAAAAGCATAAGATATGGCACTTACCTGCTCAGATGACATGTTTTCGGATATCCGTCTTTTCTTTTCTTTCATTATTTATTTGTCCATTCGCTCTGATAAGATGTCCTGTATCCATGTGAACACCGGTGCCTCGAACCACATTAATCTGTGCAGAGGAGCAGAGCTGAAGCACAACCAAAACAATGTCCTTCCTTAAGATGCATGCAGTTTTATTTTTTAACCGCTAGAGGGCCAAAAGTTACATAGTGTAGCTTAAACTATTAAAAAAGTATCCGATTAATTGCGATAAAAAAAATTATTCGACTGGCAGCATTAACAATAAATAATATGTATCTAAATACTACATCCTTTCATGAATTTGTTTTAATGCTTCAATAATTTAATAAATACTTTTGAATCCACAAACTGCGTTGCCTTTGTCAATTTTTGAAATGTAAAAATTTTAAGAAATTAAGTCATTTTCTCTCAGTACAATAGGATTTTTTCTGTGTACTCACAAAATGACGCAAACACACCAATGCGGAACTATAAATGCAAACCAACGCGTTAGCCTGGAGCCTACATTGTAGGTTCGACGCAGAAGTATAAATCGGCCTTAACTTTTGGCCTGTATTTAAGCTCTGACTTCCTTTCTTTTCATTGTTGATGTTAAGTATTGGTTTGCAAGGCTGTCTCTTGTCCTTTTAAAAAACTAGGAAGCGTTTAGCCTTTAATTATGGTCTTTGTAAGAGACGTTATCTAAATCAGATGTCTTTCTTCCTTGCTCTTCCTTTCTCCCTTTGTCTTGTCTGTGTGCCTGGGAATGCAAATGAAGTGGTCACAATGCAGTTCAATATAACAGAGATTGGTACTGTGCCCGGGCATGTCAGAGAGACAGCAACTACAAGTATTAGACTACCTAAGAAGCAGTACAATTTTTTCTTTTTCTTTACTTTAAGAGATATGTTTGGCAGAGAAAAAACAAAATCATGTTTCTACACCTTCTGGCAAACCTATGTTTATATTAAAAACCTGTCAGGGCATTTGTTTCATCTTCTACACAGTGCAATAGTCTGTGTTATCTGAGATTTTTCTGTTAGGCAGTGGTTTTTTTGCATTCCTTAACAAACATTTCCTTCTACTTCTTTTGTCTGCAGAACGTAAAAAAAACACAAAGAGAATTTTCTATTGCTAACTCGGGACCCCTGCTATTTTGCCTTATCAAAGCACAATTGCATCATGTTTTCCTCTCATCTCTCTCAGAGATGCATGAGTCTGTGTTTATAGCTTGCTAGCCTGCTTAGCATTGCTTATTCTTATATGTTCATCGTTTTTATCCTTTGCCATTTTACCGCATGCTTCATTTCATATACTATCGTACGTCAATTCATTATTAGCCTTTTTAAAAGGTGTAGTGACTCGCCTCAATCCGGGTGGCGGAGGATGAATCTCAGTTACCTCCGCATCTGAGACGGTCAGTCTGTTCATCTTATCACATGGCTTGTTGAGCGCATTACCGCGGAGACATAGCGTGTGTGGAGGCTTCACGCTATTCTCCGTGGCATCCACGCACAACTCGCCACGTGCCCCACTGAGAGCGAACCACATTATAGTGACCACGAGGAGGTTACCCCATGTGGCTCAACCCTCCCTAGCAACTGGGCAAATTTGGTTGCTTTGGAGAACTTGTGACAGAAATCAAGTATTTTTCAGCCTAAGTAAGCACTTTAATTTCCACAGAGGCATGCCAAGTCTTAACTATCACCAAACACAGAATGAGATGTTTTTGTCTACAAGTTTTTTTCTTTTTCATACTCGCTCAGCAAAGCGACACCGCTCTCCCGTTCCTGTTAGGGTTTCCAATCGATTCAACCCACTCAGTGATGCACCCACTGAGAATCATTTTGAAAGAGCCTTAGTAATAGGTGATTCTATTGTAAGGAACGTGGAAGTAGAGACTCCAGCTACTATTGTTAAATGCATTTCGGGGCTTGGTGTCTGACATCAGATCAAATTTACAAGTGCTGGCTAATGCTAAACGTAGATTTTCTAAAATTGTTATTCATGACGGCACTAATGATATCACCAGTCAGAGATCACTAAAGATAATGTTAAAGAGGTGTGTGAACTTGCAAAAATGATGTCAGACACTGTAATATGCTCTGGCCCCCTTCCTGCTCTTCGTGGTTACGAGGTTTATAGTAGATGAGTGTCACTGAATGGCTGGATATCTGAGTGGTGTCTGGAGAATAGCATAGGATTTATAAGGCCTGGGTAGCTCAGCGAGCATTGACGCTGACTACCACCCGAACTGGTGTCACGAGTTTGAATCCAGGGTGTGCTGAGTGACTCCAGCCAGGTCTCCTAAGCAAACAAATTAGCCTGGTTGCTAGGGAGGGTAGAGTCACATGGGGTAACATCCTCGTGGTTGCGATTAGTGGTTCTCGCTCTCAATGGGGCACGTGGTAAGTTGTGCGTGGATCGCGGAGTGTAGCATGAGCCTCCACATGCAGAGTCTCCGTGGTGTCATGCACAATGAGCCACGTGATAAGATGCACGGATTGACGGTCTCAGAAGTGGAGGCAACTGAGACATGTCCTCCGCCACCCGGACTGAGGTGAGTAACTGCGCCACCACGAGGACCTACTAAGTAGTGGAAATTGGGCATTCCAAATTGGGAGAAAAGGGGATAAAAATTTAAAAAAAGAAAAAAAAAAACATTTATAGACAATTTGAAGAGTTTTTGGGGTAGACCTGACCTGCTAAAGAGAGACAGACTCCATCCCTCCAGGGAAGGTGCCGCTCTCCTCTCTAGTAATTTGGCTCATAGGCAAAACGCACAACTTACCACGCACCCCACTGAGAGCGAGAACCACTAATCGCGACCACGAGGAAGTTGCCCCATGTGACTAATAGTGATAGTGTTTGACTAACCAGGGCCCAGGTCAGGAAGCAGACAAACTGGTTAATCTGAACGTGTGCTAGCTGCTTTGAGACGTCACACAGGTTACATAAACTACAACACATAGAGACTGTATCATCTAGATATCATATAGAGACTGTGTCTGTTCGCTGAACTACCAAACACAAACCCCTCACTAAATCATTTAGAAATTGTTTTTTTTTTTATTAATTATTATTTAGGTCAAACTTTAATTTAAGATAAATATCATATAAAGGCAGGGCTACTAAACATTAGATCTCTTTCAACCAAAGCACTAATTGTAAATGAAATTATTACAGATCATAGTTTGGATGCTCTCTGTTTGACTGAAACCTTGCTTAAACCGGATGAATATATTAGTTTAAATAATCTACTCCCCCAGGTTATTGTTATAAACATGAGCCTAGTCTGAAGGGTCGAGGAGGAGGTGTTGCTACAATTTACAGTGAAGTGTTTGGTGTTACTCAGAGGACAGGATATAAGTCGATAAGTATAAGTCTTTTGAACTAATAATGATTAATGTGACATCGTCAGATATAAATAAAAAATATCTGTTGTCTTTTGCCCTTGCTACAGTATATAGATCACCCGGGCCATATTCTGATTTTCTTGGTGAATTTGCAAATTTTCTAGCAGATCTATTAGTTACTGTAGATATAACTTTAATTGTTGGTGATTTCAACATTCACATAGATAATGAAAATGACTCATTGGGATTTGCATTTATCGATATTCTCAACGCTCTTGGAGTCAGACAAAATATGACAGGACCAACTCGTCACTATAATCTTACGCTAGATGTAATTCTGTCATGTGGAGTTGATGTTGCTACTATAGAAATTCTACCGCAGATTGATGACATCTCAGATCATTACCTCATCTCTTGTTTGCTGCGATCAGCTAATGTCACTTAATCCACACTATCCGCGCTATCATTCAGGTAGAACTATTCTTTAGACCACTAAATATAGCTTCACTAATAATCTTCCAGAATTGTCTCACATACTCAGTAAGCCAAAAATTCTAGAAGAACTTGATGTAATAACAGAAAATATAAATACAGTCTTTTCTAGCACTCTTGATAGCGTCGCCCCTCTTAGATTAAAGAAAATTAAAGAAAAAAGCCCCACACCATGGTACAATGATGTAGTGAGAATCACCCTGGCACCAATTGAAATGAACTGGGCCTCACACAAGACACTAAAGTATGTGGTGATTTTTGATCACATTTTACTTAAGGTGTATGTGTGTGTGATTATTAGTATCAGACAGCCCCTCCCTCCATCCTCGGTGCACCAGCTAAGGAGTTTCACCTTAACAGTAAAATAATGATCCAAATGGACTATTCAATAAATTAAAATTATGTAAACTGGAAGGAGTTGGTCATCTGAATAATCTGAAGGATTGGAGAGCAGCCTAACCCTAAGAGCTTTCTGTATCATCAACACAAGGAACACACAGTTGTAATAAAATGAGTTTTATTTACAAAAATATAAACAAGAATAACTAACAAAAACTACAAAATAGTACTATTATGTTAAAGAATAATATAAATGAATCTGTAAATAAAAGTGCATAGGATGGAAAGATGCAAGTGGTTGAATTGGATGTAGCAATGGAAACTTCTTATGGAAAGATAAATTGCTGTTTGTCTGTTAATTAATAAGGTGAAAACCTTATTTCTATTTAAACAAATAACTCAGTTTATTTGATAGACATTTGATACACAGGTTATGTAACCTAAAGAACATTAGAAAATCATAAACTGATAGTATACACTAATGCCAAGGTCTCTGGAAAGAGGTTTAGTAGTGATAATAATAATAATAATAATAATAATAATAATAAGTTTAATTTATATAGCGATATTTATGTTCTCCTTGATCTATTGATGAGTTTGGTGATAGCGATGTCTACAGTGGGGAAGGAGCTGGATTCCATTTCAACTGGCTTTGTTACGAAGGACCTGAGGAATGCTGATTTCCTGGAAGCACCGAGGGGGTTTTTGCAATCTGGAGCACACAGATATACAGCCCTTAGGTTGGTGCAGGTTTCTTCATCTGGAACACGCATATGCACGAAACTTGAAGAGAAGGTTTGCTCACCAGAGCTAAACCTTGTCGCTGTAGTTATCTCCCTGGTATCAGGATTTCGAACTTAGCGTTGCAATAGTCTCTTGTAGTGAGACTTGGTACTTGGTCAATCTTCTACTGTCTCTCGGATGGTGACTAAGAAAGTTGGATGATCTGTTATCCTCTCTCTCACGGAGTGAGACTTAGCATGTTGGATGGTTTGTATTCTGTTACATCTCCTACCACTCAGGCCAGAGATTCAGAATGTTCATTGTTATTCTGTTATTGCTTCTCTCTTGTAGAATGAGACTAGAACAAAAGTGTGACTATTGT
This sequence comes from Myxocyprinus asiaticus, assembly GCF_019703515.2. Taxonomy (NCBI): domain Eukaryota; kingdom Metazoa; phylum Chordata; class Actinopteri; order Cypriniformes; family Catostomidae; genus Myxocyprinus; species Myxocyprinus asiaticus. The sequence goes on from NC_059384.1 coordinate 18,427,850, forward strand.
AAGGATGCCTTCCTGTTTCAGGGTCATGATTGGCTGTTGATCTTCTTTAAAGCTGCTTTGAAACGATGTGTGTTGTGAAAGGCGCTATACAAATAAAAATGACTTGACTTGTTGAGATCGGAGGGGGCCCACACAGTGTGGCTCACCCTCCCTTCTCTGTGTGGAACATTTGCATATTTTAAAGTACTGTACATAGTTATAACAATGTCTTATAATCTCATCTCTGCTTTGTCATTTTTCTGAAAATATAAAGACCAAAAATATGTTGAAAGATTAAATATTAGGCAAGCATTGATTTATACCACCACAGCTCAGATTGTGTGAACCATTGTGCTAATTGAACAACTGCAATTTACATAAACAGTTCTGTGAACAAACATGGAGTGGATGTGTTGCAGTTGGTGTCCATGTTAGGAATAAAAGTTTATGTGTAAAGATTTGTCTTTGTGGCTTCTTTGTTTCAACTTTTGCCACATGGTTAGTTAATGCTGCTTCAAGAGGTCTTGAAGAATTTCATGGTCCTTCTCACCTCTGTCCTTAGGAAGGGGGGTTTGAGAGGTTGCTAAAAAACCATTCATGGAACAATGATAAGTCTTTTCCAACGTGTTGGAAGGTCTTTCCTGCCTTGTGAGGGGTGTCTGCCAGTTCCCTATCTGTCACTCACTCGACGTTGTGTCAATGTAGTGACACTAGGGGTCACTCTTGGGGGCCCGAAACACATCTGGTCTTTGAAAAAAGGCCAATGAAAATTGGCGAGTGGTATTTGCATACCACTCCCGCGAACATACAAGTATAAAAGGAGCTGGTATGCAACCACTCATTCAGATTTTCTCTTCGGAGCCGAACGGTCGATGCTCACTGAGCTGAATTCCCACGGCTGTTCATTCACCTCTGCTGACGGCGCATTTCAGCGGCTTCTCCCCCCTCTGCACTGGTGCACTGCAGAGAACACCCCTGGGCACTTCGGCAGAAATAAAAGAGTATATTCTAAAACAGAGTATATTTCTCTAAAAGAGTGGCACACACGGAACGTTTTTTAAAGGCGCGTCTTTTTAAAGATGCCTTTCCGTTTGTGTGTTATTCCTGGTTGCGCTCGTTATCTCTCGCCTTCTGACGGTCACGATTGCTGTCTTTCATGTCTTGGCGCTGCCCACACGGAGACAGCTTTCGTGAATGGGTCATGTACTCATTGCGAGAACACGTCCATGGCAACGATGCGGTCGCGGCTTGCCTTTGTAAGAAAGCAAGCCACCCCAGCGGCTCCCCGCCCTGGTCCTTCTTTCCAGCGCGGCTAGCACTGGGGAGATTTGGGGACCTCAATGGGACCACCTCCGCCGGGTATCCCCCCTCGGACCTCCCTTTCCCAGCACGCTCGTTTGCCCCAATCGGGCTTCCGGATGAGTCTGCCGCCTCACAGCGAGTTCGACCTCTAATTCGGAGCCCACGAAGGTGATGAGCTCTCGAGCACAGCATCAGAGAGCGGGCTCATCCAGTCGGACGCGGAAGCCTCAGCTGGGCTCCCCCCCTCGGGTGCGGTCGCCCAGTCACAGGCTGATGCGGAGATGATGGACATGCTTTCCCGGGTGGCCGCGAGCGTCGGGCTAGAGTGGAACCCTCCGCTCTCCCCTGAACCCTCGCAGCTCGATGGTGGGGCGGCCAAGGGCTATTCGGCGATCCCCCTGGTGGATAAGGTACTCGCGGTGCACCTATGCCCGCAGAGCACCGCCACCTGGTGCAGGCGCCCAAACCTCCAGTCCAAGGCCTGTAGGTTTGGGCAAATTATATTTGACTCTCCATTGAGAGTCAAATATAATTTGACTCTCAATGGATGTACTGTTACTTTGTCTTCTACAGCAAAGAACTTAGGTGTTATATTTGATACCAATCTGTCCTTTGAAAATCAAATTGCCAGTGTTTGTACAGCAGCATTCTTCCACCTCAGAAATATTGTTACGGCACATGCTCTCTGTTGCTGATGCTGAAAAACTGATTCATGTGTTCATGACCTCAAGACTAGATTATTGTATTGCATTACTGGGAGGATGTAATGCAAGTTCAATAAATAAACTTCAGTTGGTTCAAAATGCAGACTAGAACCAAGAAATATGACCATATTAGCCCAATTTTATCATCGTTACATTGGCTACCTGTTAAATTTCATATTAATTTTAAAATTCTGTTAACTACATACAAAGCTTTGAATGGTCTAACACCAAAGTACTGAAGTGACCTTCTATCATGCTAAATTCCATCACGTTCATAATGGTCACAAAATTCTGGCCTGTTAATAGTTCCTAGAATATCATAATCCACAAGAGGAGGTAGATCCTTTTCCTATTTGGCTCCAAAACTATAGAATAGTCTCCCTAACACTGTTTGGAATGCAGAAACACTCACTCAGTTTAAGTCTAGACTAAAGACTCATCTATTTAGCTAGGCATACACCTAATTTATCCATGAACTCTCAATTAGGCTGCTTTAGTTTGGTCTGCCGGAACCAGAAACATTTCTCAGAAACATTTCTCAGAAACATTTCTCATAATCTATAACTCTGCAATAAATTGAATGGCATCTACACTAATATTATTCTATTTGTTTCCATCTCAACCTCGGGATTCATATCTTGAGGTTACCAGTGCTGGCCAAATCCACTGCTGATGTCCTTGAAACTACAACTGGTGCTAGCCAAACATCACTTCAGTAATTTACACAGCACTTCGTAGGAGATGCTAACTCCAACTGTAAGATATTGGATACTTCATATGCCACTGCCTGAACCTTGTACTTAGAATGGACCCCACCGAACCTCACCGAAATGACCTGCCGGTTGAACTGCGATGCACCTCATTAATCTCTGTCTGCATCACCTTTGTTTATTGATGGACTACACTCTTGAAATGGAATACATAGACTATCAATTAATTGCCAACCAAAGCCTTCATCAGCCAAATAACAATGGACAATTCATCTATGTGAACTTCTGCAGTTAATCCAGGATGGACTTCAAAGACATCAGTCATTAATCTTACAGTTCATACAAAATCTTTTAAACACTGGCCCTTAACACTTATTTAGTTTACAAACTTTTAAACCATGACTTGCGTTGCACACAAATAACTAATATTGGCATTATATTCATCATGTTTAGCAAGAGGGAAACTGACCCCCACAGTGAGCCTGGTTTCTCCCAAGGTTATTTTTCCTCCATTAACCAACATCTTATGGAGTTTTGTGTTCCTTGTCACAGTCGCCTTCGGCTTGCTCATTGGGGTTCTAAACACAATTATTATTTAACTATTAAATTATTTATTTTTATACACAATTTACAATCATATTTAATCAAACTACACAATGATGACTCTAAGACTTTATAGATATTACACTTTCATTTTCTGTTAAACATGATTTTCTGTAAAGCTGCTTTGAAACGATGTGTGTTGTGAAATGCGCTATGCAAATAAAAATGGCTTGACTTAATGCTAGTCATTAACACTAAGATGGCACACCGTAACTCATTTTGACTCACTTTAGCAAACCACAAGAAGGAATCACTTCATGTGCAGAAAGTTTAATTGGATTGCTGGGTGCCCCAAGGTCTGCCCTGAGGTCTTAACCCAAACTTTTCTAGAATAGTCAGTATGATGCCTCTCTGTTCATGCCTCTAGTTGTGCAGATATTTCATCTACCCCCAAAGTGAAAACGCTGCAGTTACAAAATTGCACAAAGAGGAGAGGAAGTGACATGGTGAAAGTGATTACAAACCTGTCTTTTGAACCTCCTGAGCAGCATTTGTTTATGTGTGCTGCCAAAAACATAGAGCCAAAATTGATCCAGGTTCCTGGAGTGCAGGACATAAATTTGCTGTTGTTATACAGAGAGAGCATCAGAGTGGGATGTAGTTTTATACAAAATGTCACCAATTTTGCCCCCTCAAAACATATTAGGGGATCAGACACTTTGTTATGATTTTGACAGACTTTAAAGGCCACTGATTTTGGTTTCATTTCTATGATGTTTTTTAACCATTTATATGCATCTGATAAGCAAAAGGCATTTTATTTGTGCTTTTGCTGGTAACATGAAATGGAGTCTCTACTTTATGTCTTCTGAGAACCAAGACTATCATCTTGATTACTTGTGTAACCTCTGTTCCCTGATGGAGGGAACGAGACGTTGTGTCGATGTAGTGACACTAGGGGTCACTCTTGGGAGCCTGAGACACCACTGGTCTTTGATAAAAGGCCAATGAAAATTGGCGAGTGGTATTTGCATGCCACTCCCCCGGACATACGGGTATAAAAGGAGCTAGTATGCAACCACTCATTCAGGTTTTATGCTGAGGAGCCGAGACAAGGTCCGGCCATTTCAGCTGGTAGTTCAGAGAAGTGGCAGGAGGGACACAACGTCTCGTTCCCTCCATCAGGGAAGAGAGGTTACGCAAGTAACCAGGACATTCCCTATCTGGGGGGATCTTCCCACTAGGGGTCCCTATACGAAATGCCACAACTGGCTGAACTGTGTTACGTGAACTGGCGGTATGTGATGGGCAGACCACTGTGTGCCTCGTAGCCAGTGCACCAGGCCGACACGTAACCTCCCCCAACATAGTTATGAGTGTCGAATGGCCCTTTGGGGACAAGCTGACTACCCAAGAGATAGAGACAGGCTAACCCAGTCGTGGCCTCTTTTCCCCTTTTTTTTCCACTCACTAAAAAAGAAAGGGGATTATCCGACTGGGCCGCCAGGTCTAGTCGGGGGGTGTCCCTCCCAAGGGGAGGACACCGCGGAGACCACACCTCGCCCAAGGGGGGGGGGTATTTAAGTGGGAAAAACCCAGTGGGGGAGGAGTTACTACAAACATGGAGACTGGGGCAGAGGGGCTCTGCCCAAGGATGATGCAGTTTGCCAACAGGGAAACAAATTAGCGGAAGATATACATCGCATGGGGTTACCTTACAGGGAACCACCACATGCGGAGTACCTACCCCAGAACAGGGCTCTTAGCATGTGTACTGGGCCGGCAGTGAGTCTCTCTGAAAACTCGACTGCCACAGGGCTTGGAGGAAGTCAACCAGGGAACATAGTTTGTGAACACTACTGGGAATTAATGGCGCACCTCTTCAGCTCAAAAAGAGGTGGAAGGCGCTATGTGTAAGTGATACACCCGGCCAGCTATCTCGGGCTTATCCGCTTGTATTGCGTGCCACTACCTGGGACGAAACCGGTTCCACCCGGAGGTTGTAGAACCTTGCAAAGGTGTTGGGTGTTGCCCAGCCTGCTGCTCTGGAAATGTCTTTTAGAGAGGCACTCCTGGCCGGGACCCAGGAGGCCGCTACACCACTGGTAGAATGGGCTCATAGCCCTACCGGGGGCGGCATGTCCTGGGCGTGATATGCCATAGCTATGGCGTCAATGAGCCAGTGGGCAATCCTCTGCTTGGAGACAGCGCTTCCTTTCTGCTGTGTACCAAAGCAGACAAAGAGCTGCTCAGAGATCCTAAAGCTCTGCGTGCGATCCAAATAGATGTGTAAAGCGTGCATCGGACACAGCAACGACAGGGCTGGGTCTGCCTCCTCCTGGGGCAGCGCTCGCAGGTTCACCACCTGATCCCTAAAAGGGGTCGTGGGAACCTTGGGCACATAGCCCGGTCGGGGTCTCAGGATCATGTGAGAGTAGCCCGGACCGAACTCCAGGCATGTTTCGCTAACAGAGAACGCTTGCAGGTCTCCTACCCTCTTGATGGAAGTGAGCGCAGTCAGGAGGGCAGTCTACAAGGAGAGTGCCTTAAGCTCAGCTGACTGCAAAGGCTCAAAGGGGGCTCTCTGTAGACCCTGAAGAACTACAGAGAGGTCCCTTGAGGGAACGAGGCGTGGTCTGGAGGGATTCAGCCTCCTGTCACCTCTCAGGAACCTGATGATCAGGTCGTGCTTCCCTAAGGACTTACCGTCGACTGCGTTGTGGTGTGCTGCTATGGCGGCAACGTACACCTTCAAGGTGGAAGGGCACAGCCCCCCTTCCAACCTCTCCTGCAGGAAGGAAAGCACTGATCCGACTGCGTATCTCTGGGGGTCTTCCCGTCGGGAAGAACACCACTTAGCGAACAGACGCCACTTAAAGGCATACAGGCGACTCGAGGAAGTTGATGTGCCAATGCAGTCGCGGGCCCATCCACAAGCCGGCGGCTGCTTGCCCGTTGCAAACAGTGCCCCAGCCCGTTTTGGAGACGTCTGTCATGACCACGACGCACCTGGAGACCAGTTCTAGGGGAACACCTGCCCGTAGAAATGAGAGGTCGGTACCAGGGCTGAAAAGATGGTGACAGACCGGCATGATGACCACGCGATGTGTTCCATGGCGCCATGACCATCTCGGGACTCGAGTCTGAAGCCAGTGCTGAAGCAGTCTCATATGCATCAACCTGAGCGGGGTGGCTACCGCTGAAGATGCCATATGCCCCAGGAGCCTCTGAAAAAGTTTCAGTGGAACCGTTGTCTTCTGTTTGAATGCCTTCAAACAGGCCAGCACCGACTGGGCATGCTCGTTCATGAGGCGCGCTGTCAAAGAGACTGAGTCCAACTCCAAACCGAGGAAAGAAATGCTCTGAACTGGGAGGAGCTTTCTCTTTTCCCAGTTGACCTGAAGCCCTAGTTGGCTGAGGTGTGAGAGCACCAAGTCCCTGTGTGCGCACAACATATCCTGAGAGTGAGCAAGGATTAGCCACTCGTCGAGATAGTTGAGAATGCGAATGCCCACTTCCCTTAACGGGGCAAGGGCTGCCTCTGTGACCTTCGTGAAGATGCGAGGAGACAGGGACAGGCTGAAAGGGAGGACCTTGTACTGATATGCCTGACTCTCGAATGCAAACCGCAGGAAGGGTCTGTGTCAAGGTAGGATCGAGACATGGAAGTACGCGTCCTTCAGCTCTACTGTCGTGAGCCAATCTTGATGCCGGACGCTCACCAGAATGTGTTTTTGCGTCAGCATCTTGAACGGGAGTCTGTGTAAAGCCCGGTTCAGTACTCGCAGGTCCAAGATTGGCCGCAACCCACCGCCTTTTTTTGGTACGATGATGTAGGGGCTGTAAAACCCCTTCTTCATCTCGGCCGGAGGGACAGGTTCTATCGCACCCTTCCGTAGGAGGGTAGCGATCTCCACGCAAGGTAGCAGTGTTTTCGTCCTTCACCAAGGTGAAGTGGATACCGCTGAACCTGGGCTGGCTCCTGGCGAACTGAATCTCGTAGCCAAGTCAGACAGTCCGGACCAGCCATCGTGATGGATTGGAAAGCGCAAGCCACGCATCCAAGTTCCACGCAAGGGGGACCAAGGGGACAACGTCATCAGACGTACCGGCAGGTGGGGCCTCGCGGCGGGGTGGAGCTCAAGGTGCCACACCATGTCGTGGCCGTGCTGAGTCTAGGGACATCGAAGCACTTACCTGGCTCCTTGTGGCCACCCCCGGAACAGCCTGGGACGGGAGAGGAAGAGGCCTGTCCTCATAACCCGTGGAGACTGTCACATTGGGGGCAGATGTGTGCCACAGCTGGAGCGCCAATCCTGCAAGGAAAAACCTGTGGACGGTAGTCGTGATGACGACCATGCACACTGGGTATGTGACCCAGGGAAGAAGGAAACCACTCTTTTGCTGAACTGTTGGGTACCGCAGCCACTTGGGCATGCGGCGAAATCAAACAATAAGGCAACAAAAGATTCTCCACCTGGCCCTCCACTGGGGGAATGGAGTGGACTTCTTACCAGCTCCAGGTGAGTGGGTTTCTTCGACCCTGGGTCGCCCGTCTCAGAGGTGCTTTGACGACCTCCGTGGGTTCTTAGTGGCCAATTGTGAGACGGGTGGTGTCTGCTTCCTGCGGTGGGCTCCACACCGGGGCCGGGCTGAAGGGGCGGGCTGCGGCGGAGCCAGTGCAGTCACCACAGGGGGATGCCCTTGGCGACGAGCAGATGGTGTGTGGGATCTTGAGCCACGCCGGGGCAGGATATGCTGGATAGCCTCCGTCTGCTGCTTCACCGTTGAGAACTGCTGGGCAAAGTCCTCAACGGTGTCGCCGAATAGGCCAGCCTGGGAAATGGGGGCAGCAAGGAACCGTGTCTTGTCGACCTCACCCATCTAGACCAGGTTGAGCCAAAGGTGGCGCTCCTGGACCACTAATGTGGACATTGTCCGCCCGAGAGACTGCGCAGTGACCTTCGTCACTCGGAGAGCTAGGTCGGTCACCGAGTGCAGTTCCTGCATCAGATCTGGGGCAGAACTACCCTTGTGCAGTTCTTTCAGCACCTTGGCTTGGTGGACCTGCAGGAGAGCCATGGCGTGCAGGGCAGAGGCGGCTTGTCCAGCAGCGCTGTAGGCTTTAGCCGTCAGGGACGACGTGAACCTACAGGGCTTGGACGGGAGCTGTGAGCGTCCACGCCAGGTGCTGCCGCTCTGCGGGCATAGGTGCACAGCGAGTGCCTTATCCACTGGGGGAATCGCCGTATAGCCCCTGGCCGCCCCGCCATCGAGGGTAGTGAGGGCAGGGGAACTGAGGAATCATGACCGGGCAGTAAAATGTGCCCCCCACTATTTCGTCAGCTCCTCATGCACTTCCGGGAAGAAAGGCACTGGAGCGGGGCGTGGCTGCTTTGAGTGGCCGCCCGGGAAAGCATGTCCATCATCTCTGCATCAGCCTGTGACTGGGCAATCGTCCCTGAGGGGGGGAGCCCAGCTGAGGCTTCTGTGTCCGACTGGATAAGCCCGCTCTCTGATGCTGCGCTCGAGATCTCATCATCTTCACGGGCTCCGAACAAGAGGCCAGACTTGCCATGAGACGAGCCGGCGGACTCATCCGGAAGCCCGACTGGGGCAGACGAGCGTGCTGGGGAATGGGAGGTCCGCGGGGGGATACCTGGCGGAGGCGATCCCATTGGGTTCCCAAATCGCCCCCAGTGCTAGCTGCGCTGGCCTCATACCTATAGGTAGAAGGACCGAGGCAGGGAGCAAGCCGTGACCGCATTGTTGCCATGGTCATGTTCTCGCAGTGAGAACATGAACCATCCACGAACGCTGCCTCCGTGTGGATTGCGCCCAGACACGAAAGACAGTGATCATGACCATCCGAAGTTGAGAGATAACGACCGCAACCAGGAATAACACACAATCAGAAAGGCATCTTTAAAAAGACGCGTCTTTAAAAAGACGTTCCGTGTGTGCCTCTCTTTTAGAGAAATATACTCTTTTAGAGAAATATACTCTTTCAGAAAATATACTCTCTTTTTTCTGCCGAAGCGCCCAGGGGCGTTCTCTGCAGTGCACCAGTGCAGAGGAGGGAAAATCCACTGAAATGCACCGTCAGATCCAGCAGAGGGGAATGAACAGTAGAAATTCAGCTCAAAGAGCATGACCGTTCGGCTCCGAAGAGAAAATCTGAATGAGTGGTTGCATACCAGCTCCTTTTATTCCTGTATGTCTGGGGGAGTGGCATGTAAATACCACTTGCCAATTTTCATTGGCCTTTTATCAAAGACCAGAGGTGTCTCGGGCTCCCAAGAGTGACCCCAGTGTCACTACATCGACACAATGTCGAGTGAGTGACAGATAGGGAACTTTAAATACTAACTTGTATTGACAGTCTCTGCTGAACAAGCCTAAGCTTGTTTGCTGATCTTAGCCAGTCTCTCAGCCTGGTCAATCTTGCCTGTTGGCTGGTTTTAGAGTTGTTTTGGGCAATTTTTATCTGGCTGGGAGACCAGATGTCTGAGCAGCCTTCTCCAACTGGAGAAAGCCAAACACCAGCTTGGCTAGGCTGGGAGACCATTTTAAACCAGCTAAGACCTGCAAACCAGATTAGCTTGGTTCAAGCTGTGTTTTTTTCAGGGGTGGTTTAGTTTGAAAGCTTTTATTCTTAGTATCAGGAATATTTCTTGTCTGCAGGGATAAAAGCTATGGCCTTCACTGAGATCCAGTGTGGGTGGCTGCTATGTACGGTAAATGAAGAAACACATCTAGTCCTTCTTGCTTTACTGTCTTGGTTAATCAGCCTTTAAGCCTTATTATTATAAGGTATTTTATGCTGATAGCATCCAGGTCCTTGACCAGACTCCATCCAGAGTCTCTCTTCCCAGCCTATTCGGTAACCAGGTTAACATCCAGCCCACTTATCGAATCTGGCTTTTCCAGTACAAACCTGATGATAAAACCCTCTGGCTGTGTTGCTGGGTAAACCGCTGCATTTACATCTAGCTCAATAAACTGACCTTGGTATCTATACATGTAAACCTATTCCTTGCAGGGGAAATGGATATGCAGAGGTTGCACTTAAGTGCAGTGGCCAGCTGTTGCAACATCTAAAGTGTGACCGTAAGAGTTGATGTGAATGATGGGCTCAGAGGGATACCCCTCTTTGCTTTATAACAGGGAGTGCTGGGGCCAAGCGCTGGGTAATTAAAGCAATCTGAACGTACTGTCGCAATGATAATGCAATAAATATTTTTGCAAGTGCTGGCTTTGACTGGTGCGAAGAGGAGAGAGGAAATCCATTAATCATTGATGATTTCCTGGTGCAGATCCAGGCAGTTCATGAATCATTACTACCAGAGCTGTAACTTACTACAAACCCTGAAGATATTTTTCTGAGTGCCCTAATTGTAATCACTTTATCACTCTATGTGTAGGTTGGGTGCTGTAGGGTTTTGGTTAATATAGTATCAGCCCACAGTCCATTCACTGACCATCTGATGCATACTGCACACAACATTCTAGCAGAAAACCAAACCAAAATCTAACTGGCTGACTGCTATGCAACTTATAGAAGTTGGGGTACACCAGTCTATCTGGAAACAAAGCCATAACTTTTTGAGGTTTGTGTATGGATAAAAACATTTTACCTCCTGAGACCCCGAGCCACATGCATGGATATTACATTTTGGCTTAGCTATAGGCTATTCATAATTTAATTTCATTTAAACTGACTGATCACAGTTCAGGAGGCTCTAGGCTGTCATTAAAGGGTTAATCTTTTGACGCACCGGGTCATGTGACAAAACAACATGATGCCGATCTCAGCTGAGTTTGTGTTTGGGATAAATGGCAACAAAACTATATCTGATAGAAAACCTCATTAAGTTTTTGCATTAAAACCAGTTTGAGTCAAAAGATTAGAGTTTCTAGTTTCATCCGATATGCCATTTAAAAAAATATCATCAATTTGACCACATACGTGGACTATAGGCTAATTTTCCTTAAAATATCCTATATTCACTGTGCATTATCACACTGAGAATCAATGGATGCATCCAAAAGATGAAAATAATGTGTGATTTAAACTGTTCTGAGACCAGTGCAGACAGACAGCACACTGGAGGTTAAGTCATTGCCTAATTAGGGAGCAAGAGAGCATACTATAGTTTTCCTATTCTGCCAAGTGCATTCACTCCTAACAACCAATAAAGTTGAGCTGCAGGCTGCAGATGTTTGGACCACTCAACATGTTTGGCAGACATAGGACAATGGTAATCAGTACATAGATTCAGAATTTGTAATGTACAATTTTATTTTAACATGGTTGGCAGTGATTGGATGATGCTGGGCATTACTTTTAATCAGGTTTATGCTAATTTCTGATGTAATGTCTGTAATGTCTCAAAAACATCAATAACCAACACACCTGAAAACAAAATAAACAATATAAAAAAAAAATAAATAAAAAAAAAATCTGACATTTTATAGCTTGGTATTATTTAAAATTTTACAGCTCAGTCCCACTGTCCACATATGTGGACATACACTTTTAGGAAAACTATGTCCATGTTTCTTAGGGGCTACTAATTACAAATCAAAAAGGGGAACGGAAAATGCACATTGCAGTCACGCGCAGGTCTCAGGAGGTTAAAGATACTCAGAGCTTGGTTTGATAAACTAAGTAGTAAGTAAACTAGATATCCACAAGCAGAATTGTAAATTCTTCTTTGTTTTCTAAATTATGTTTGTGAAATAATCTGTACTAATTACTTTTGGATGTACAGAAATTCTGATCGCAAAGTATACACACATTTTATGCTAATTTTTATTTTATTTTATTTGGAGCTGTTTGCGAACCAACACTGCTGTGCAATTATTTACTGGTTTCAGGTAGCTGATAGCTGTGGTTTGTCACTTTACATGCCAATCAGGCCCAGCTTCATGAGTCTGCAAAGTGGACCAGACTTTAAACTGATAGTCAGTCTGGCTTCACAAGACAAGGTTTAATATGACTGGGCAGTATATCATCATTAATAATTCCTCTTTCGGTCTCTGGAAAACAGCAAACCTTTGAGGTAGTTCATATCTTTTAATCTTTGCTGTATGTCTATGGATATTTTCTAGAAGTAATACACTTCTTATCCATTTGTTTTTGTTTCATCTGCTTATGAACTCATGAAACCCTGTTGATAGAACATTAGTGGAAAATGTTTGATGGTGTGGGTCTTTGTGTGTTGTGTCTGTCTATGTGTGTTTTGCATTCTGTCAATCTTCCAAATACATATGCAGACAAGACACTGTGCAACTTGTTAGACCAATGCTGTACTGAATCCTGAAGAGTGTTTGTATCATTTTAATATCTCTCCTTTTTATGACAGATTCAAGGTTCCTCTCTATGTGCATTTTAATCCACTTAAAATGCCATCCTAGATGAGATACAAAAGTTAGAAAGTTTGGGATTATGCAAGCTCTGCAGAGAGAAAGATAATGAGAGAGAGAGAGAGAGAGAGAGAATGCAAGAGATAGAGAGACAAAGACAGAAATGTACATGAGTGATAGAGAGTCTGGAGGGCAGTGTTGGTATATGAATGATTCATGAGTATGGAGATGAGTGAGCCCTTCTGCTGTTCTCTGAGGTCACCCGGTTCAGCATGTTGGTGGGTGTCATAGTGCCTCTGACCTCACTTCTAGGTCCTCAGAGATTTATTTCTCCTGCAAAGATGCCTGGAGGTTCGCATCTACTTCACCCAAAGTATATCTCTTGTGGTGTCACTTCCTTACTTGAGCTTGAATGTAATAACAGGTTTATTTTGGAAATTACAGGCAACAGATTTTTATAGCAATGCAAAGATCATTGAATGTTACAAACTAAGGCCCGCAACATAATCAACGCAAGTACGTGAACGCATACACTTCTAGTTGTGTTGTTGAGTTCCGAAATGTGTTCATTTTTATATAGTTTTTGTCATTTTCCACCTTTATTAGACAGAAAAGACCTTGAGTCGGGACTTGAACTCTTGTTGCTTGTTTTGGAGCAAGGCTACTCTCAGCATTGTGGCAAGGGGCGCTATAGCGGGCATTAGTGTAAACTTCTTCTGAGATCAGTTGTCTTATTCAGGTCAACTGCTGTTATGGCGGAGCAACAGTTTGAAGATAATCTTGTTAAATTGTTGATATTTTGTTTAATGGCTTAGACATTTGAATGAATACCGAGATGTGTTACTGCCTCAGCAATGCAAGAATGCACATTAAGTATGTACAACGGTACCACACTCTTAAAACTATGAACTTTAGACATCACTCATTTTCCTTAAGCATTAAAAACTCCCAGAATCGTTTATGAATGCTACTGATGTTTGGTGCAAGGTTTTTAGACTTGGCAATATGTCTGATTAAAGTGGAACAAGCACACTTTCTAAGACTCTAATGAAGGCTGATAGAGATGCTAGTTAAATCAAGTGAGACTATAATTACAAATTGATTTTAATGTTGAGGGTTATGGCCTGTTGTGAAAGGCATTTGCAGACTGTGGCGGAATGATAGTCGCATGCAGGGCTTCTTTTTATGATTCATTTATTTTTTACTGGTAAGTTTGATGAAGGGTAAAGGAATAGTTCACCAAAAAATTAAATTCTGTCTTCTGTCATATACGCATGTCATTCTAAACCCATATGACATTCTTTCTTCAGTGGAACTCAAAAGGAGAATTTTAAAGAAATATTGTGGTACAATGGCAGTTGATAGAGACTCACTTTAAAGCTTAATAAAGGATCCAAAAGTATCATAAAAGTCGTCCATGCAGCTTTTGCATGATTTTGCATGTTTTCTATAAGGCATACAATAGGTTTAGGTGGGAAACAACAAGAAAAGTAATTTTTTATTGAAAATGTTGACGTCTGTTACATGTTCATAAGCGCTATGAAAGAGGCTCGTTCACAGTGATATGTGTTCATGCGGGCATTGCGTTTAGCGCTAAAAACAATGCAAGTTCTCAGTTGTTTTTCACCAAAACCTATCATATACCTTTAAAATAACTGGAATATGATGCACGAGTCCCATAGACTACTTTTACTGTAGGATATTTTTGGGTCCTTTTTAAGCTTAAATTGAGTCCCTTTCAACTGCCATTGTATTGAAAAGACAGAATGGAATTATCTTTAAAAAACACCTTTTGTGTTTCACAAAAGAAAGAAAGTCGGTTTGAAACATTTTTAAATTATCTTGTAAAAGATGAAGCGAGAAGCAGTTTTCCTTCTTAAGGTGAGGCTTTATTTTTCCCTCTTCGCCACACCACTTTACAGTTTACCTTTAAGCACTAAACTAAACACTAACACACACTGCTTTCACAAATAAACTTTCACTACTAAAAAATCCTTGCTCTGGCTCGGCTCTGTCGTGTCCAGTCTCTCTCCCCGACTAAGTGCTGTGTCGCTCTATTTATGCCGCTCTCCCCTTGCTCACTGAAATTAGAGACAGGTGTTGGACATAATTTAGCTCAGGTGTAAGTGCCCTTACTGCTTTCTCTCTCTCCGGAGAGATGCTTGACCACGCCCCCGCTGCCACATATCCCCACCGCCCGACTCAGGCCGGGGCGGCATCCGGCCTGCCTACCACTCCCCCCCCCATTCCTGGAAAGGAAGTCAGCGACAGCCATCTGCGCCCCCGGTCTGTGGACCACCTTGAACTTAAACGGCTGAAGAGCCAGATACCAACGGGTGATCCGGGCGTTAGTATCTTTCATGCGGTGGAGCCACTGGAGTGGGGCGTGATCCGAGCAGAGGGTGAAGGCCCGCCCCAGCAGGTAGTATCGGAGAGTGAGGACCGCCCACTTGATGGCGAGACACTCCTTTTCCACAGTGCTGTACTTAGTTTCCCTTAACGAGAGCTTACGGCTAATATACAGCACCGGGCGCTCCTCCCCCTCCACCACCTGCGAGAGTACGGCCCCCAGCCCCCTGTCTGAAGCATCTGTCTGTAAAATAAAAGGGAGAGAGAAGGCAGGTGAATGTAAAAGCGGCCCCCCACAAAGTGCAGCTTTAACTTGTGTGAACGCCCGTTGACACTGCTCCATCCACTGGACCAGGTCTGGAGCTCCCTTTTTAGTGAGATCAGTCAGCGGGCTGGTGACGTCCGAATAATTAGGTACGGACCTTCTATAATAGCCAGCCAGCCCCAGGAACTGTCTCACCCCCTTTTTGGTCTTGGGTCTCGGGCAGGTCGCAATCGCCGCTGTCTTGTCAATTTGGGGACGCACCTGACCGTGGCCCAAGTGGAACCCCAGATACCGTACCTCCACCCGTCCAATCGCGCACTTCTTCGGATTCGCTGTGAGTCCCGCTCGGCGCAGCGATCTCAGAACCGCCCTCAGATGTTGCATATGCCGCTGCCAATCATTGCTATAAATGATGATGTCATCTAAATAGGCAGCGGCGTAGGTTGAATGCGGTCTGAGGATTCGGTCCATGAGATGCTGAAACGTAGCCGGGGCTCCAAACAAACCGAACGGAAGTGTCACAAACTGGTGTAATCCAAACGGTGTGGAGAAGGCGGTTTTCTCACGGGAAATTGGTGTCAAGGGGATCTGCCAATAACCCTTCGTCAAATCCAATGTCGAATAAAAACGAGCAGTGCCCAACCGATCGAGCAACTCATCAACACGAGGCATTGGATATGCATCAAATTTAGACACCGCGTTGACTTTCCTATAATCCACACAGAACCGTACAGACCCGTCGCTCTTAGGCACTAGAACACTGTGGGATTCTTCTATTACCCCCATATTGAGCATTGCATCCAATTCTTCCCGAACAATTTTCTTTTTGTGTTTGGGTAATCGATAGGGGTGGCTACGTACCACCACCCCCGGCTCGGTCTCGATGTGGTGATGGATGAGGTTTGTGCGTCCCAGTAGAGGGGAGAACACATCTGCAAACTCCTGTTGCAACCTAGCAACCTCCGCGAGTTGGCTCGGTGAGAGGTGGTCTCCGCAAATGACTAGGATGAACTGTTTATGT